>NC_136807.1:40258555-40281055 GCF_951216825.1 Electrona antarctica
AATTGACCTTGCGTGCGTGCGTGTGTGCATGCGCAGAGTTAAGCATAATATCAGGGTGGTTTAATGTGACCCTCCCATTAGAGTGGGAGTGTCAGGGAGGAGAAGGGGAAGGAGGGAGGGGAAGAGGAGTGTCAGGGAGGAGAAGGGGAAGGAGGGAGGGTAAGAGTCTCTGAAGCAAACAGCTGACCTCCCTCTCCTGATCTCATGGGCCAAACCCTCAGCTCCTCCACGCCAAATCCCCCAGAAGCCACAGGCCTTCCACTCTGGGGGGACCGCACACCACAGCCCTTTCTGTCCATCATCTCTCCACTCGCAGCCTCAACAGCCACTTGTCTCCCCAGTGTTTACGTTCGATTTGTTTTGTTATTTTTCCACTTCTTACAATCGTTGTAGGACAATTACAGCCAAATATGTTCAATGTGTGTGTGTCCCCCCTCGGCCTATTTCCCCTCCTCCCACGGCCCCCTTTCCAGGGACACCGATCACATGACATGACAATATACATACCGTACACAAAGAGAAAACCTAACATAAATATAGGAAGAACAAACCACAACTATCAGAATCTACATTCTGATAGTTGTGGTCCCCCCACCCACACACACACCTACACCTTTTTTTTTTGCTGCTTTCGCCTTTATTTTATATATTTTTTTTATAGAGGGACAGACAGTAGGCTGACAGGAAATGGGGAAGAGAGATGGGGGAGTGACATGCAGTAAAGGCCGTCGGGATCGGGAGTCGAACCCGCGGCACACTGCCAGACTTGGACTACCGGCCAAGGTGCCTGGACCGCTGAGCCACGGCCCAGGCCAAATACAATTCTAATTGCTGTATACAGCACATACACTTTTAAAGCAATATGTGCAGTATACATATTTGTCTGTCGCTCTATTTCGGCCCATAACTCTGAATCGCACCTCCCCCCTCCCCGTTTGTTGAAATCATTGTTGGCAGAAAGTGCTGCATATTTTCGCAGGATATGAAGTATGAAGCAGCCAGTAAATGATAAGGAAGTGGGAATGTATCAGTACTGGTCTGTGGATCACATCTCCATGTCCCGATGGAATATGAACTTGTGCCATAAGCCCATAAACCAAGTCAACAAACGTGACGTTCACACGATAGAAACAGAGCTGAGCATCAAGCTATCAACACTAAACGTTGCACCTTATTTTGGAGCTTCTAGTTATTCATAGGCGTACGATAGTGTGTCCGGCGTGTCCGCACAAAAAAAGCGACACCGTCATACATATGACAAACACCCATGGACATCTCTTGTGTTTGTGTGCTTCTCTGAGTCTGGACATCATGTTTGTGTGGCCATTATGTGCTTGTGTGTGTTTGTGTTCATGTGTGTTTGTTGTAGCCATAATTTGTGTTTGTGTGTGTGTGTTTGTGTTCATGTGTGTTTGTTGTGACCATAATTTGTGTTTGTGTCCGATACTCTGATTGTCTTCATGTGTGTGTGTGTGTGTGTGTGTGTGTGTGTGTGTGTGTGTGTGTGACTGTGTGTGACTGTGTGTGACTGTGTGTGTGTGTGTGTGTGTGCGTGAGCGCGTGTGTTTTCTTTTCGCGTTGCCTATACTAAGTCAGTGCTTTTATCAGCTCTACAGTCAGGCCCCCAGTGTATTTATGAGCCATGTTAAGCTCCCAGCCAAACCCCCAGCGTCCAGACGCCAGGCTCCCAGCTGGGGCCCACACAATGCAGCTGGCTGCTCCCACAGCCCTGGCCATGGCTGTGGAGCACACTGGAGGAGTGCACTGTGGTGGGACACATGGAGCACACTGGAGCAGTGCACTGTGGTGGGACACATGCACGCAAATTAAACCTTTTATGTGCATACGGTACACACACACTGTATGTAGCTATATAAACACATTGTATACTGTACACACACTTAGGCCGGGAGCCAGGTCCACTCCTCTGGATGAGTTTTGCTACGTTTTTTGATTTCCTGTTATCTTATACCTTGGGCCATCACGAGTGCACAACGACCACCCTCAACTCTGCCCTGTTTGGTCTCAGGGGCCAACAAATTAACAACCCCCCCTATTGGGAAAAGCTTCTCGCGGAATTATGTAATTGTACATATTTAAGGTAATGCACAAATGGTCAGAAAACTCAAATTAACTCTCCCCCCCCCCCCCCGCACCACACACGCACTGTACATAAACAGACGTACAGTACGCAATCGCACACAGCGCGTATAATGTATATACACAAGCAAACAAGAAAGGATTCAAACCAGGAAGCAAGAAGGTTCCAGGGTCACGAGAAAGCTGCTTGGATGGAAAAAGGCATTCTTTCACATGTTGCTGGTTTCAGATTTAGACCATGGCAGGCTTATGTTGGCTCCTCTCTGCTCTTGGACTTCTCTGTGGAGCTGGCCTCACATCCCCCATGAGGGAGGGAGACGTACGGAGTGGCCTCACATCCCCCATGAGGGAGGGAGACGTACGGACTGGCCTCACATCCCCCATGAGGGAGAGAGACGTACAGACTGGCCTCACATCCCCATGAGGGAGGGAGACGTACGGACTGGCCTCACATCCCCCATGAGGGAGGGAGACGTACGGACTGGCCTCACATCCCCCATGAGGGAGGGAGACGTACGGACTGGCCTCACATCCCCCATGAGGGAGGGAGACGTACGGACTGGCCTCACATCCCCCATGAGGGAGGGAGACGTACGGACTGGCCTCACATCCCCATGAGGGAGGGAGACGTACGGACTGACCTCACATCCCCCATGAGGGAGGGAGACGTACGGAGCTGGCCTCACATCCCCCATGAGGGAGGGAGACGTACGGACTGGCCTCACATCCCCCATGAGGGAGACGTACGGACTGGCCTCACATCCCCCATGAGGGAGGGAGACGTACGGACTGGCCTCACATCCCCCATGAGGGAGGGAGACGTACGGAGCTGGCCTCACATCCCCCATGAGGGAGGGAGACGTACGGACTGGCCTCACATCCCCCATGAGGGAGGGAGACGTACGGAGCTGGCCTCACATCCCCCATGAGGGAGGGAGACGTACGGACTGGCCTCACATCCCCCATGAGGGAGGGAGACGTACGGACTGGCCTCACATCCCCCATGAGGGAGGGAGACGTACGGACTGGCCTCACATCCCCCATGAGCGAGGGAGACGTACGGAGCTGGCCTCACATCCCCCATGAGGGAGGGAGACGTACGGAGCTGGCCTCACATCCCCATGAGGGAGGGAGACGTACGGAGCTGGCCTCACATCCCCATGAGGGAGGGAGACGTACGGACTGGCCTCACATCCCCCATGAGGGAGGGAGACGTACGGACTGGCCTCACATCCCCCATGAGGGAGGGAGACGTACGGACTGGCCTTTTACAACCATGGGGTCGGCCCGAGAAAGCCACCAAAGACGGCAAGGGCGTCATTTAGGGCTTGAACAGGAGACACACACACATTGAAATGCCAAGGTTTGTTTTTTTAGCTTTGACGCTGTCCCAATATGTTGGCCTTTTTTTGTCTTTTGAGTTTTATCTTTTGTTAAGTTGCATGGATTTGCCTTTGTTACTTCATGCCTTGTGGCTTTCCTGACATCAAGGTTGACATGTCTGCTGAACAGAAACCGTTGACAACAGTGAATGTCAACAAAACGTAGTTGGTTGGTTGATTCATTCATTCATTCATTTATTCATTCCCTTCAGTGACTGAACCGGGGACAGACTGGTGGCACTGAGGGAATGGAAAGTTCCGGGCATGGAAAAGAGGACAAAAACACAGGTCTCCAAGTAATAGTTGAGAGAGAGAGAGAGCGAGAGAGAGAGAGAGAGAGGAGAGAGAGAGAGAGGGGGGGGGGGGGGGGGTGTAGGTAGAGGGAGAAGAATCATAATCATGACAAACAATAAGATAACCTGTAATTTGAGTTCATCTGGCCTTAAACTGAGCTGCCTACAGTAAATCAATTTTTTGCAGCCCAATCCACAAGTTGCTTCCATAACTTTGTTTTAACTTTGTGACAAATGGCATTATCATTCCCAAGAACTTGCATCACTATAGGCACAGACGCACGCACGCGCGTGCGCGCACACACACTGGGGATCGGGGGACGCCTCGTGAAGATGCCAATAAAACGACCACGGGTCACGTTTCAAAGCCACCTAGTCTAAACGTGGTTAGGGCTAAACGTGGTGAAGGCTATAAATGTGGTGAAGGGCTGAACAATGGTGATGGGCTAAAACCAGGGCTCCATTGTTTGGAGTGAACAAAGCATTGCTGTGGTTTGGATGCAGTCATTTCTGGAGGTATCTTGATGCCTATACTTAAGTCAACCTGTCAGTCATGGCAGGAAGCACATCTGGCGTTTGGTTTTCACATCGGCCAATTTATTCTTCTACGTGTTACGTAGTTCCTTTGGCGGACGTGCGTTAAATGTTTACCTCTTTCTGAACTGAAAGCAGACGAAGAAAACCCTCGCGCTCGATTTAGGCTCATATAATATTCCATCACAGTTTCAGTCTCTGCAGTATTAGAATTATGAGAGTATGGCATTTTGAGTAAGCTGAGGAGTTTTACACTCTTTTCACTTAAGATGAAACAGAATCAATCATTTGAGTCACTTGAAGGATTAATGCATCTATTTTATATAGTTTTTGTTTCTATTTTGAAATTATTCAGAAATCTTTGGCTATGATTTGGAACATCTAAGCCTCAATGACAGAATCCAGAGGTTTATTGTCAACCTGTTTCCAACCTCAACTTCCAGCTGATGCTCACCTGTTTTCACTTAAAAATAAATGCCAACAACTACTAACGTATGCTAGTAGATTTACAACTTAAAACAGGCTGATCCCAAGGTTAGGTCAAACTTTCATACAAGACTACCTACCTATTTAAAATGTTAACGGCATGGGTTCGGGACTACTGACTTTGAATGAACATACCAGATTTACATGGGACTTGGCCATTTAATTTCATTCCACAATAGATATTTATATGATTAACAGAGCGGAGGCTCTTACTCAGCCATGTGTGAATTATTAGAGGAATTGTTTCATTTTTCTCCAAATATCTCTCCAACAATTATTTGCATGTGCGTGTGTGTCCACAGTCCACACACAGCTGTAACCAGTGATGTAGTCTACCGTTATACACTGTATAGTATGCCGTGCCGGAGTTTTGGATAAAAAGAACATGCTAATTTCATCCATTGACCACACGCAAGCGTATAGTCCATACATGCGCATGTCTCGCAGGGAATAGTTATGGTATACCGTCTGGCTGTAACAGTCTCTGAGCTGTGTAGTTCTCTGCTGGCTGTAAGCAACATATAGAGGTGGACCAGTTGTTAATGCAGCACTCAACTTGTACTGGTGGAAAACAGAAGACCTCCAGTAGTAGTAGTAGGTTAACCTCACGTCACCAGACTTTCCACCTCGGAGGAAAGACTGGTATTCCTTCTAAACCGAGTTGTGATCCGGTTTAGAAAAGAAAAAAAGAAAAGAAAAAAAGCCTGTAGAAGACCTAGATTCTAGGTCTTCTACAAGTATGCCCTGTCTACTGAGTGAAGTTCAGTTCCAAGACGGTGGATTTTAATTTGGCTCCAAAACGAGTCTGTATTGGAATTATTCGTTATGTCACCAATGGGTGACGTCACTGTTATGTTTTTTACAGTCTGTGGTAAATACACCGAAATTCGTCAGACTTTGAAGAGTCTCTTCCCTGACTGTGTTGATGGCGGATGTATCCTCTGTGGTCACTGTGAGGCACACCGACCTCGCTCTGCGTCTAATTAGTTTGACTCAGGACAGGTGGGACTGCTTAAATCTCATTAAATCAGATTATGACTGTGGGTTATATCTTCATATTGGGTAATTATTTCCCAAACTCTTGTTATCCAGCTCCTTTCTAGCTGTTCAAGTGACATCCCGCGATCCTGTGGGCAATTATTATTTCCTCGACACACCCATGGCAATCAATAACAGAACTGCACAGGATTACTTATCCACTCTCGTCTATCCCAGCTTGTGGTCTTATAGGGAGTTTATGCTGATTGTCTCACCTGGTTTGCTGGGGTCGCTGTCGATGGCGGCACCGGGGGGAGACGGGGAGGAGGTGGGGGGTACAGTCGCAGGCTTGTCGCCCTCCTGGGGGCGAGTCTTAGAGGTCTCGATGCCCTTCACTCTCCTGGCGTGTCGGTTGCCTTTGTAGTGCGCTTCTGCCTGACTCTGGGAGGAGACACAGACCAAAGAGAGTAAGTGAAATGCCCATCAACATATGGATCAAACATTGCATGCTGTTTTTGACTCAGTGGCAAGACTTGGGGGGCGGCAGTGGCTCAGGAGGTAGAGCTGCCATCCTTTGAATCCGAAGGTTCCAGTTCGATTCCCGGCTCCTCCTGACTATGTGTGTCTCCTGACTATGTGTGTGACTACTTAAGTGTCCTTCAGCAAGACACTGAACCCCTCTGCTCCCGATGAGCAGGTTGGTGCCTTGCATGGTTTCCTCGTTGTATGAATGGGTGAATGTGAAGTACATTGTAAAGTAAAGCGCTATATAAATGCAGTTAATTTACCATTTACTTGTACAAACACACACACACACACACACACACACGCCTGCATGCCGTTGCCGGCACGTTATTTAATATACAGTACACTAGAGACCTGAGGGCACCGAATGCAGGCAGGCTTACAGGTGATAGATAGCTGCGTTGCAACACCATACAATGATGCACTCCAGTTTGGTAATGGAAACACCACCACGGGACAATAAAACCTTTGGCCACTGACTCGATTTTCTAAGAATCCTACGGTCATGTGTCCTGTGGCGATGAATGACCAGGCCACTGAGGTTGTGGACTGCAGCAATACACATTTCTTGACGCTGTAATGGAGCTGACCTTTGGGCCTCGGGTGTATGCTGTATGAGGAAATAAGCCCATCCATCAGCGCATGTACTGTACGTTTTATTACAAACAAGTTTTCACCACTTATACGTAAACCCTATACTTAGTTGAACGGATCCCCAAGGGCTCTGTCTGTACGATAGGCCCTTTCCACTCGCAAATATGCAATCTATGGCATTATGAGCTTTTTTTTGCCAAAGTTTTGTCCCAGAATGGGGACGTTATAGGGTTTGTGTTATGAAGACCTTCATGAAAATGTTTTAATTCTTGTTTGTTTCATCAGTCGTCACATTTCACCCTTGCCAGCTGGTACGGGTCACCTGCCCTCAAAAACAAGAACTAATTGCAGGGTGTCTTCAAGGTGTGTAGCAAAATTGCAGACATAACCTTCAGCGGTCTTTCTCACACGTACAATGTCAGGCCCATTCAATCCTGTCTAATGAGCCTGTCTGGCTGCAGAATCTGCCAATAGACAGGACCCATAGACTTGAGAATGAATTTGTCCCTGCTGCCTTTTAAATAATTCAACGTGATTGTATTGAAATTATTGAGTATTGGTCCATTCATGACCGTCTGTCTGATTATTATGTGTCCTATTGCTCCTCCTCGGGGATCATGAAGATAATTAGTGATAACCTTGGAACTTGAAGCCGCCTCTGTCATCTTAGATCTCAGTGAACTATCACCTACTGGGGTAAGTACTGTACTGTACACGATTCATACTCCTATTTTAGAGCCGAATAAAAGTCGGTTCGGCTCTGTAGAGCCTACAATGTGACGTCATTTGAGGTTCGGGGGGGCGGGTATCGTCCTAAAGTCGGCTCTTCAGTGCTACTGACAATTTCTGACGAGCCGAAATCATTTCGGCACTACAGCGGTAAAATAGGAGTATGAATCGGCCCTTAGTCAGTTAGGTTAAAATTAAACGGTCCCTGACATTATCTCTTCAAATGGGGTCCACGCCTCCGCGGGCTAATTAGTGTCAATTTGGGGGTCCTTGACATGAAAAGGTTTGGGAACCACGTAGCCGACTAAAATGTTTTTTGTTGACAGTGCCTTGATAGCGTTGTAATGGCTGATCTTACACCTGGTTGATGGTGTTGTAATGGCTGATCTTACACCTGGTTGATGGTGTTGTAATGGCTGATCTTACACCTGGTTGATGGTGTTGTAATGGCTGATCTTACACCTGGTTGATGGCGTTGTAATGGCTGATCTTACACCTGGTTGATGGTGTTGTAATGGCTGATCTTACACCTGGTTGATGGCGTTGTAATGGCTGATCTTACACCTGGTTGATGGTGTTGTAATGGCTGATCTTACATCTGGTTGATGGTGTTGTAATGGCTGATCTTACACCTGGTTGATGGTGTTGTAATGGCTGATCTTACATCTGGTTGAGGGTGTTGTAATGGCTGATCTTACACCTGGTTGATGGTGTTGTAATGGCTGATCTTACACTTGGTTGATGGTGTTGTAATGGCTGATCTTACACCTGGTTGATGGTGTTGTAATGGCTGATCTTACACTTGGTTGATGGTGTTGTAATGGCTGATCTTACACCTGGTTGATGGTGTTGTAATGGCTGATCTTACACCTGGTTGATGGTGTTGCAATGGCTGATCTTACACATGGTTGATGGTGTTGTAATGGCTGATCTTACACCTGGTTGATGGTGTTGTAATGGCTGATCTTACACTTGGTTGATGGTGTTGTAATGGCTGATCTTACACCTGGTTGATGGTGTTGTAATGGCTGATCTTACACCTGGTTGATGGTGTTGCAATGGCTGATCTTACACATGGTTGATGGTGTTGTAATGGCTGATCTTACACCTGGTTGATGGTGTTGTAATGGCTGATCTTACACCTGGTTGATGGTGTTGTAATGGCTGATCTTACACTTGGTTGATGGTGTTGTAATGGCTGATCTTACACTTGGTTGATGGCGTTGTAATGGCTGATCTTACACCTGGTTGATGGTGTTGTAATGGCTGATCTTACACTTGGTTGATGGCGTTGTAATGGCTGATCTTACACCTGGTTGATGGTGTTGTAATGGCTGATCTTACACCTGGTTGATGGTGTTGTAATGGCTGATCTTACATTTGGTTGATGGTGTTGTAATGGCTGATCTTACACCTGGTTGATGGTGTTGTAATGGCTGATCTTACACCTGGTTGATGGCGTTGTAATGGCTGATCTTACACTTGGTTGCATGCTGAAAATAGCCCATTATAGATCTGCTATTTTCAGAGCAACCAAACATAAAGTGACTTCACTAGTCCCTCCCTAAGATTTTTATCTAGTTTTTATTTTTTGGCAAAATTGTTTTAGTAATCATATAGCTTTCGTCAGTGAAGGTAGTCAACGAACATTTTTCGTCATAGTTTTGTCGATGAAATCAACACTGACACACACACACATGCACACACTCCGACAAATGTTGACGGGGATATTCTGAGTGGAGTTGAACTTGGGGTCAGAGGGATGCCAAACTGTCTGCCTATATAGGCCCCTAAAGCACCCCCACCCGTCCCATCCCTCACACACACACACACACACACACACACACACACACACACACACACACACACACACACACACACACACACACACACTCACTCACAGTATATAAATGTACTCTATGTACTATGCAGGAATGCGTGCATGCAAGCATGCACACACACACACACACACACTGTACAGTAGGCTGTGCAACATCAATGGCTTGTTGGCATGCATGGGCTCTCTTACGATACAAATGTCTGTGAACGGGCCCAGCTGCCGGGAGAGAGAGGGTCAGATGGCCCTTGGACAAAACCCAGACTTAATTGCTTGCTTATGGAGTGACCGGACTCTAAATATACACGCTACTGGGCAGCAGACGACGGCGGTATCTGTAACATATCAAGGATGAGGTAGCAGAGAGATGAAGGTATAGCCTTTGTGGGCTGGAGGGTTTTCGGGCAGTAAAATGCAAAATGCATTCCAGTGGAGAAAACACAATGTGTGCAGATCCATTACAGACAGTGAGACTAGTGAGAGTAAGCCCCTGTTGAAAAAGTAGCTCCTTGCTAATGTGTTTACTCTGGAGGTAAACAACAGAGGTGAGTCATCCATCATCCGGACCACGGGGGCATCGCGCTTGTCTCCGACTGTGTGTGTGTGTGTGTGTGTGTGTGTGTGTGTGTGTGTGTGTGTGTGTGTGTGTGTGTGTGTGTGTGTGTGTGTGTGTGTGTGTGTGTGTGTGTGTGTGTGTGTGTGTGTGTGTGTGTGTGTGTGTGTGTGTGTGTGTGTGTGTGTGTGTGGTAGGGAGGTCATTCGTGTGACTGGGACAGAATGGTGGATGAGATGGGAAATTGGTGAAGCAAACTGCAGGTCGCCGATGGGCGATGGTCTAGCTATAGCTCATCATCTGGGTCACCGTGAAAATACATATTTTATTTCCTATTTTTGTGGGGACATCAAAACAGATTTGTATTCATTAAAAATGCCACGTTTAACGCATGCTGAGCTGACCCAATCCCTGGCCCTGACCCTAAATCTTACTCACCGCTAGAATGTCTAATCTACCCCAACCTGAAACATGTCGTAATCGTAAAACTAACTATTTTTTTTTCTCGACCATAAAAAAATATGACCCTTTTAAACTCACGGGGACCAGAACTATATAAATAACCAGAACAGAATTGCGGCTTTTACTATCCTCACAGGGACCGTTTTTTTTTTGGTCCCCACAAAGATAAATGCACTGGCTGCACAGTGCACACCCTTCACTGAAACGCACGCTTAAAACCCAAGTGCAGCACTTAAAAGTGGATCAGGTAGCAGCTTGGAAACAGCCTGGCTAATAACAGCCGTCTGTCCGCTCTGGTCTGCTCTGGTCTGCCAGCCATGTGTGCATGTGTGGGGCTCACGTGCACGTGGCCAAGTCAAAAAACACTTGCATCTAGTCTAGTGGACGGACAACGACGAAGATGATGATGATGATGATGATGATGATCATTAAGTGGTGGGCTTGTGCCACATTGCTTTGGACTCCGCCGCAGGTGGTCCAGGACAGCCGCTGACAGCTGGCCATACAGTAGGTGCTGAAAGGCCTGCCAGACGCAGAGTGGCACTGGGGGCATCATCACACCACCCAGGGGGGCTAAGGCCTGGGGATAAAATGGCTGGACGTTTTTGCCATTTGAAAATAGCAGCTCTACAAGCTTGAGCTTGTATGATTGTATGATTGTATGATGATGTTTTGTAATAATAATCGGGTGAGGGAGAAAATGGTATGTTCAAACTAAACTTAAATTGTTGAAACCTGCTACCAATAAATCTACAAAGTAACTAGTAACTAAAGTTTTCAAATAAATGTAGTGGAGTAAAAGTTACAATATTTGCCTCTCTGGGATGTAGTGGAGTAGAAGAAAAAGTACTGGAAATCGGAAATACTCAAGTAAAGTACAAATACCTCAGAATTGTACTTAAGTACAGTACTTGAGTAAATGTACTTAGTGCGTAATGGGGGGGGGGGGGGGGGGGGGATCTAACATGAGTATTACATGTGCTCGGAGCCCATGCCTGGGATGACATGCTGGAAGCTGACGTGCGCTCCATGGCACGCTGAGAACATAGGCCAAGTATAGCAGCGGCTGCCCCCCCGCAGCGTTTAAGCCAGGGTGCACGGGGCATATATAATTAGTGATGACACACTCGAGGTCTGGATAAAACGTACGGCTTGCCCCTCCGACTACTGCAGGTCTTAACCCATTTTGACCGAGGACGCGTCTCCGGCGTCTGTCTGTGTCGCCTTAGCTTTTAACCACTATTTGAAACTTTAGCTGTTGGAAAAATAGCAGATGTACAAGCTCATAGCGCGGCACCGAGTGCCGCGCTACAAGCTTGTAGATCTGCAATTTTTTCTGCGGGTCCCTGGAACAACATATTTTGAGTTGGGGGGTCGGCGGACACATTTTTGGGGTCCTTGACATTAGAAAAATGTTTTTTTTTCTTCAGAAAAAACAGAAGACAGACCAGAATCTGGTCTTAAAGGGATAAGGCGCGGATCCAAGTGGAGGATGGGGTGGGGGTGGGGGTGGGGGTGCCGGTGGGGATCTGGAAGGTGAACTGCGCGGCCACGGAGGCTTTGAAAAATACCCTCTACTGTCTGTCAAGCCTGGGGGGAATCAGCAGCCAAGCTGTCATGCAGGTGGACTGGAGCGCAGGCTCTTCTAGGTCCCTGCAGGGATGTATGACCTCAGTGTTACTCACCTGGGGGGGCTGATACAACACATCACTTCGTGATGTATTGTATCAGCTATTTCCAGCAATGAATATGTCAGTAATTTCTTTGTATTTTTCAGTTATCCCTGACTGTGGCGTTTTAATTGAGGCAAACAGATTTTTTTTTGTATTAATATATTCCAATGTTCAATTCCAAAAACACAATTAAATTGTTAATCACAAGTATTAGTGATGGTGTGACGATGAATGGTCAACTTAAATGTGTAACGGTGACAGTCCTGGTCTGGAGGTTCTAGGTCCCTGGGGTGTATGACCTCAATAGGCTTTACAGACAGGCAAGAAACACAATACTGAAAGTTGACAATAACTGGAATGATTAGAAAAGCAGAAGAAATTAAAAATAAATGCCAGGTATAGGATTATACACCGCTGCCTGACCGACCGGGGAGGAGACTCGTGCTTTCACTGCCATCAGTCTCTCTCTCTCTCTACTGTACCTACTAATATGCAATCAAAATCAAGCAATAAAGTGAAAAACTAACTCCATGCAGGTATAGAGAAGCTGTGCCATATCCCCCTGCCTGCGTGCGTGACGCTCGCTCCGAGGAGCAGCCGCACAGCTGCAGTGCAACACAGCTGCAGCTTCCAGATGAGACCCCGGGGAGGAAGATGAGAGGGGAGGGGAGGGGAGAGGGACATGGGGAGAAAGTGAAAGAGAGAGAGAGAGAGAGTGACAGAGTAGGGACTATGGAGACAGTGGGAGAAATAGGAGAAGAGAAGGGGAGGATGACAGTGAGATGTGGACAGAAAAAAGAGCAAGGAGAGTGTGTGTGTGTGTGTGTGTGTGCGTGTGTGTGTATATGCACTCGGCGTTGCAGCAGCAGGAGCAGCAGCAGCACTGACGTGGGCCAATGCAGCGAGATGGAGCCTATGATGTCACTAATGCAGCACGCCACCAAGGTTATTCTACACAGTCTCCCCCTGCGCACTTCCCCCCCGCCATTGGATGCAGAGACACAAGGGCGGTGTGTGTGTGTGTGTGTGTGTGTGTGTGTGTTTGTGTGCGCGTGCATGTGCGTGTGTGTGTTCCTATTATCTGACTGCACTGGCAGCGTTTATGTCCTTTGTACAAGGCTCTTGTACTTCTGTTTATGTGGACATACATAAATATTTCACGTTTGTGTGTGTGTGTGTGTGTGTGGGGGGGGGGGGGGGGGGGGGTGCACTCATCTGACATCCTACCCCCCCCCCCCCCCCTCTCTCTTTTTCACTCCTTCCCAAGATGCAGTGGGGCTTGTCAGAGCCAGGGTCTAATCCTTGCCCTTGACGAATGCATCTTATAATAAGCAGTGGCAGCCAATTTGAGGCTTTTCACACTGTAAATAATGCGGTGCGCGGGAGAGAGAGAGAGAGATAGGGACAGATGAGAGAGAGAGAGATAGGGACAGAGGAGAGAGAGAGAGATAGGGACAGAGGAGAGAGAGATAGGGACAGAGGAGAGAGAGAGAGAGAGGGACAGAGGAGAGAGAGAGAGAGAGAGGGACAGAGGAGGGAGAGAGGAGAGAGGAGGGAGAGAGAGAAACAAATAAATTGGACAGAATGCATAAAGGCACAATGAGGCGTGAAATGACTGGAGGGATGGCTGGGTCTTTTGAGCAGAGATATACATCGATCATGATCTGGCCTGGAACAGTGTTGATTTTGACAGGACATTTTGATGTTTCAGTCATAGTTTTTTGTATAAAAAATTCATTTAGTTTTAGTCTAGTCTAGTGTTGGCGGAAAAACGAGGTTAGGCTTAGAACGTAATCCAGTGTATTTTCAGCCATGAAAGATTCATCCTGAGACCTGAGTTGACGTTATGCAAAGCAGGACAGTCATTTCTGTGTCTTCCTCCAACCCAGCAGTTTACTGGGAGAGTGCAGAGACATTTCTGATCTGCTGCAGTCTGTGTGTGCGTGCGTGCGTGCGTGCGTGCGTGCGTGCGCAACATCAAACCAGCGGATTGGGGTTGCATGTCTAATTGGGCAGACAAATCCGACAGAGCAAAAAAAGAAATTATATTCATGCGTGCGCGCGTGCGTGTATATGTGTGTTCGCGTGCATGCAGGTTGTCTTTTTGTGACAGTGCAAGTGACAGTGACAGCAGAAAGGAGGTACATTACTGAATGCCGGCGAACATCCCCCACTGCGTGGTTGTGTGTGTGTGTGTGTGTGTGTGTGTGTGTGTGTGTGTGTGTGTGTGTGTGTGTGTGTGTGTGTGTGTGTGTGTGTGTGTGTGTGTGTGTGTGTGTGTGTGTGTGTGTGTGTGTGTGTGTGTGTGTGTGTGTGTGTGTGTGTGTGTGTGTGTGTGTTCGTTCTGACTGTCAGGAGCAGCATACAGGCTGGAAGCAGGTGGCACATCCAACATTTATTTGCATGTGCCGCACGTGCCAACCACCACACACACACACACACACACACACACACCTACACACAGTGGTCTGTGTGCCAGCAGGTGATAGATGTAGAGTGTTAGGTGGCGGATCAGAAATCCCTCTAAGGTTAATTTCCAAGCCGGACAGCTGCCTGGGTTAAGAGGGATGAGGTAAAGTGCTCCGTCCGTAATTGGCTGGCATTCAATGTAATCAGCATGTTTACTGTGGGTTGCATCCTAGAACTCATCTTCTCCCTGCCCACTTTACCAGTCTGGGGTGCAGGCTTAGAGTGGAGGAGAGAGTATCCCAATTCAAAATGTGTCTAGTTCACAGGATTAGAAGTAATGTAGCACCCAACTATTTCTGTGACTACTTTTCAAAGGTTAGTGATTCTCACAGGCACGACACCAGAGGTAGCCCTAGATTTTAAACCATGCCTTTTTTTACAGAAATATTGGAAAAACATCTTTCCAATACTCTGCTGCAGTTCAGTGGAATGACTTGCATTCCATTATTGCGCGTCATGTCTCACACCAAAAATAGCAGATCTACAAGCTCACAAAGCCTCACAGAGCTCGTCAATCTGCTATTTATGGTGCGCACCACAATGTATTTAGTCTTTATGTACTGGGCTATACACTGTTCTTCATATTCTCCCTTATGCTTTTATCGTCGTATACATTTTATCTCGCATGTTTATTTATATATTAAGCTAAATGCAATGTCAAAAAGTGTTCTGGATTGTATTCGAGGCTCTGAACACCTAAGTCCCTTCCTGGCGGCTGCCTCCAGACCAACCGTGTTCTTTGAGCAATGGCTCTAACTTAGAAAACCAGCCTGGAGTACAGTATGCTGAAATATTATATGCAACACCATAACATTGTCCAACCGGTATCATTACTTAGCAGGCCTCTGTTTGATAGCTAGGTATCCCAAAATATTTAATAGTATAAACATCCCTGGCCAAATGTTTCCTGTGGCATCTGAAGAGAGCTGTGCAGCGTGTCACGTAGACTGATGATTACAGCCTGTCGCTCCCCAGACCACATGGAGGCCTTGATTGTAGGCCTACTGTGTGTGTGTAATGTGTGTATATATATATATAGCACGGGGTCCACTCCCTGCTGCTGGGCGGACGCCTGCCTCGCATCTGTAGTCTGTCGACCGCAGAATATGGACCTTTCACGGCCAAATTATACACTGTGCGGTGTGTGCTAGAATTACTATTTTACGTTGATATTCTGTTTATCCCCATTGATGTCGGCTTAACCCATTAAGATCTGAGGCCGATTCTATGCATGCCTTCTAAAACAGGATTTCTCAAACTTTCTTTTATCCCAGGGATCCTCGGAAGAAAAGAATTGTGTTAAAAACACTTTCAAGAGTTTTCAAAAATAGCAGATTTACAAGCTCTCAGCGCAGCACGAATGGACACGCTTGTACATCTGCTATTTTTGAAAACCACTCTTAATCTAAAACACTGTTCTAAATCCTGTTAGTTTTCTTAAATGTATTATGAATAGGTTAAAGCAGTGGTTCTCAAACTTCTTTTCAAGTCCATTTGGAACCTCCTCAGGGTCCATTACTCACAACAACACATCATACAAAGCAACGTGTGCTTGCAGATCAGCTATTTTTGGTGCATGACAACAGGGTATTAACCGTGTATAATTTAAGCACGAGGGAGAAAATCTGAGGGAGCAAATTTGCAACACGGCACAAAATACTTCCATATGATTTCTGTTTTTCTTTCATACATCATTAATAATGTGCGATTAAAGTCCCATTAAGAACGTGTGGAGATATGAACTCTGGTATGTGGACGTTGGACAAGCAGACCAATCTGTTGCTGTTGAAAATGGATGGGGTCAAATGATATAAAAGCAGGACGAGGACAAACCCGTTGCCGTTAATAAGTCTGCGGAGATTTGCACTTCACGGTATTCTTCTATCTAATTAACTTTCCATATACACTCCCAAGATCTTAATCAAAGTGGGTTTTCTTTCAGCACGGCTGGGCGAGAGAACATTCCCTTTGAAAGTGTGCTGTAAAATCCCATTTCACGCTCTCAGCCTCGCCAGTGGCACTCGAGTCCCTGCTGTTGCTGCAATGCTTTTTTTATTGCGTCGACAAACTCTTCACTTTTCTCCCACTCTCCAAATATGCCAAATTCCAGTGGTGTACATTTACTCAAGTACAATTGTGAGGACTTTTTACTTTAATGGAGTATTTCAAATTGTCTTTTACTTCTACTCCATTACAACTCAGACTGAGTTACTTTTACTCCACTACAATTATTTGAAAGCTTTAGTTACTTATACTTCGTAGATTGTGATTATTATTACAAAACATACATTAACCATTTAAAGGAGCATTCAGTGATTTGGGTGATTTGGAAAACCACCCAGTCCGCCCCGGTAAAAAAATGTGCACATGCACACGCTCTACAGTGGGGGGAAGTGCAACAGCATGTGCACCAAGGCCCGCCCACACATGATTGGAGGAAGGCCCCTCTCATCCTGATTGGATGAAGGCTTTGCCAACCGCCACCAAAACTGAAACTAGGGTTTTTTGACCCCAGGGGCTCACTGGGGACAGCGAGGAACTCCTTATATGGTCAGCACACTCTATAGTAGGGAGGATTATCCAAATAAAAAGAAAAAATAAGTGATATTTGAATGAAGCGAAATCACTGAATATACCTTTAAGCCCTACTTATACACATTTTGGGCATTTGAAAATAGCATCGCAACGCTTGTAGATCTGCATTTTCAAAAGATTTTGACTTTTACTTGTAACGGAGGATGTCTACATTGCAATATCGATACTTCTACTTGAGTACTTTTTCCAAGCGCTGCTAAATCCCAAAGGGGGTCGCAGCTGCCAAAATGCAGCCTAAACAAATGCACCAGACATGTCCGCAGTGTCAATACCCTCGTCCGGAAAGAGTACACAACAGCAGACAGGCTAGGGGTCCCCCCCCCCTCCTAAACACATTCCTATGGGATATACTGTAAGTGCTGTGTGTGTGTGTGTGTGTGTGTGTGTGTGTGTGTGTGTGTGTGTGTGTGTGTGTGTGTGTGTGTGTGTGTGTGTGTGTGTGTGTGTGTGTGTGTGTGTGTGTGCATACTGTACAGCAGAGAGCCACAGTAACAGCTGAATAGATGGTGGGAGTGATGAAAAGAGACACATGGATGGATGGATAGCAGGCTCAGTTAGCAAAATGTTTATTTGTGCAGTAATCCAGTGGTTTTCAACCCTTTTCATATCGAGGCCCATTATTTGTTCTGCATTTGAGCCACGGACCACCATATTTGATGGCATTTTACCCTCTCTGACCCAAAACTAAAGAATATTTTGTTTGTCGTTGGATGTTGGTACTATAGGATGGATAACAGGCAGATGTTGTTCAAAGTAACAATTCTTCTGCATTCTCTAATCGTGTAGACTTCTTGTAAATGGACCCATTTTACGCCCTCAAGAGTTAAAGATCTATAAGGGTCCATTTGGTTACCAACTCTCCATCATTTAGCTGGGGACCACCTGGAACCCTCTCCAGGACCACCACTGGTTGAAAACCAAGGCAGTAATCCATTACTTTACCTCCGAGTTGAAGCGGATCTGGCAGACGTTGCAGGAGATGACCGGTCGCTTGGTTTTGATCAGCGGGACGCCGAAGGTGTGGTTGATCACCGCCTTCTGCACGGGGTCCATCTGACACAATGAGAGAGAGAGAGAGACAGGGTCACAGGGTGTACAGTAAGGTGTGGTTGATCACCGCCTTCTGCACGGGGTCCATCTGACACAATGAGAGAGAGAGAGAGACAGGGTCACAGGGTGTACAGTAAGGTGTGGTTGATCACCGCCTTCTGCACGGGGTCCATCTGACACAATGAGAGAGAGAGAGACAGGGTTACAGTACGGCAGGGGTTCCCAAACTTTCATGTCAAGGACCCCTAAATCGACCTGCAGACCCTCATTTGAAAAGATATGCCAGGGACCCCCGTAAGAGAAGATTTCTGGTACGGCATTGGCAGTAATTCTCAACCATTCTCATTTCAAGCACCCCCAGTTGGACCTGCATTAGGCTACAGACCCCCATTTAATGGCATTTTTACCTCTGGGACCCCAATTTATATAGTAAAATCAATGTTAATTTAACTCTGAGAGAGTGTACACTCTCTGAGTTACAGTCCCATAAGGGTCCATTTGGTTCCTAACTATCATTTAATAATAATAATAATGCATTTTATTTATAAAGCGCTTTACATTCTTACGAATCTCAAAGTGCTACAGAGATTAAAAGCATGGCAAAAATAAAAAAATAAAAGAAGCGTAAGCAACATCATTAGCAGTAAAAACAAGTTCAGGGAAAAGCTTTCTTAAAAAGGTGGGTCTTAAGTCCATTCTTAAAGAGTCAGTGGACTGTGGTGCTCTCAGGTGTGTAGGGAGAGAGTTCCACAGACAAGGGGCTGTGGTGCTCTCAGGTGTGTAGGGAGAGAGTTCCACAGACAAGGGGCTGTGGTGCTCTCAGGTGTGTAGGGAGAGAGTTCCACAGACAAGGGGCTGTGGTGCTCTCAGGTGTGTAGGGAGAGAGTTCCACAGACAAGGGGCTGTGGTGCTCTCAGGTGTGTAGGGAGAGAGTTCCACAGACAAGGGGCTGTGGTGCTCTCAGGTGTGTAGGGAGAGAGTTCCACAGACAAGGGGCTGTGTGGCAGAAGGCCCGGTCGCCCATGGTGCGGAGGTTGGTGTGGGGGACAGGGAGAAGATGGGTGTTGGAGGAGCGGTTTAGGTGGGGACCCCCTGTAACTCCGTCAAGGAACTTTGGGAACCACCGCAGTACGGTATGTGTTGGAACTTAGAAATGATTCATATTGTACAGCCAGTGTTGAACTCCCACAGTCCCAGTGCGAGGAGCAAGTGGGCCGTTCCATCACATTGATGAAGGGAGGTGAGAAGATAACATGATCGTGTTCTCAAAGGTGGGAGCCCCCTGCCCCCTGCATCACAGTCATTTTAACCACTTTATCCAGTGAAGTGAGGTGGTGCACACTGCTGTGATGGTGCACCAACACACAGCGAGCACAAACACTGTGATGGTGCACCAACACACAGTGAGCACACTGCTGTGATGGTGCACCAACACACACAGTGAGCACACTGCTGTGATGGTGCACCAACACACAGCGAGCACAAACACTGTGATGGTGCACCAACACACAGCGAGCACAAACACTGTGATGGTGCACCAACACACAGTGAGCACACTGCTGTGATGGTGCACCAACACACAGTGAGCACACTGCTGTGATGGTGCACCAACACACAGTGAGCACACTGCTGTGATGGTGCACCAACACACAGTGAGCACACTGCTGTGATGGTGCACCAACACACAGTGAGCACACTGCTGTGATGGTGCACCAACACACAGCGAGCACACTCGGCACACTGCTGTGATGGTGCACCATCACAGTGTGTGTGTTGGTGCACCATCACACACACTGTGATGGTGCACCAACACACACACTGTGATGGTGCACCAACACACACACACTGTGATGGTGCACCAACACACACACTGTGATGGTGCACCAACACACAGCAGGTGCTTTTATGTCTAAAGGACCCTCCATCGTGTCCCTGATATCAGCACGATGACAGTAACAGAATGTGAACATTCTGTGAAACGAATAGAACCGGTTATAGAACAGTTATTTTTGTTGAGAGAGATTTGGAGTAGAGTAGGGGGAGATCAGACCTGTATGGGGGTGTGTGTGTGTGTGGGGGGGGGGGCGTCTGTATGGGTGTGTGTGTGTGTGTGTGTGGGGGGGGGGGGGGGGGGGGCTGAGGGTCTGTTCGTCAGCCAGTCGCCAACAGTGTTTATAGCATGTTGCTATAACGGGGATGACAGGCATTGCATACTATCCTATTAAACACACACTCGTGACGTGACCCCGACCAGATCGTTACAATAGGTTTGCGTTTGCCCCCGTGCTAATTGTTTCAGCTGGGATGTCCATCACTGGGGGGGGGGGGGGGGGGGGGGGGGGATGTTAAGCACGTCGTATAAATTTAACTGGCTAGCATTAGTGGCTCACCAGTGTGTCAGTGGCTAAACCTCTCCATTTAAACACTGTCCCAGACACACAGACCCAGGAAATCCAGCCCAGCCTCGCTGCCCACTCTCCAGTCTGAAGCCAGAATATATCTGGCGATCATGGTTAATTGAGATTATTTAGAGTCCATGGCTGGCGTGGGTTTTCACCACAGACAATTGTCTGGTGCTCTTGTCTTGTGTGCACAAGATTTGGAGGCCGGCTTAACCGGGCCCAAATTAAAGTTAACATGACACCAACAGGAACTTCCTGAGCCAAGGGCACGGCTCTGATATTTTGATTGTTTGTCTTCTGTACTCTCACTTATGGAAGGAATTGAAACTCAGGGCCAATTCCGCTAATGTCCTCTGTAGTCAACAGGCAATAACAGAGCATTCCAGAAAGCGTTCCATTTCTGTTTTCACCACGACCCAGACAGAGCATAAATGAGACAATTTGGCTCGTTGTCACAAATTTTAATTTGCCTAATCACCTAGCTTTTCCACGTGCACTCTCAGAGAAATAGCCTCGTCTAACAGAGCGGAGCAGCTTGAGATCTCTGGCCCCCAAGGGGGGAGAGACGGGAGAGGGCTGAAATGAATATATGTTCTCAACAAAGTCAAACAAAAACAATTTAAAAATCTGCACAGAGCTCGTTACTCGGCAACCCCAAGGAAACAGGGTAAACAACAGAGAAGGCGGGAGCTAGGAATCGAGGGCAGGAGACTGAGACGAGGGGGGAAAAAAAGTCAGCCCCAGTGGCAGGACAATGTAGACACACACCATCTGGAGGAGAGAGCGAGGAAGAGGAAGAGAGAGAGAGAGAGAGAGGGTGAGAGAGGGCAGGAGGAAGGTCTGGGCCGGACATCCTCACATCCTCACATCTCACATTTTTATCTCTTGACTCTCCTCCTGCGCTCTCCAACTCCTGCTGCTCTGCAGAATCTGAGTGTGGGTTGAACTCCTGGAGTGTAAAGAAATGGGTGCTGCTGCACTCCGACTGAGTTAAACTAACTACACTCAGGATATTTGCAGTGTGTGCTCCGTCCTTCTCTCTTCCCCTCACCTCATTATAGAGCTGGCTCCATTTGCTCTCGCTATAGGAACGGATATTAAAGTGACACAATGCTGGTGGTGGAGGATAACTATCTAATAAAGTCTGGAATAGCCCTTGTGACTGGCCCAGCACCACATAACGATGTCACTCAACAAGGAGAACAATGTTCATTAATTAGGCTAACTGTGTCTCGCTCTCGTCTTCAACCCTTGTTTCACAAGGCCATCCTTATTCTCATCCTATTACGTTCTGTTCTTTCTATGTCTGATCTAATTTATATCATATGGTCACGCCATGTGTCCACACGCAGTGTGTGTGTGTGTGTGTGTGTGTGTGTGTGTGTGTGTGTGTGTGTGTGTGTGTGTGTGTGTGTGTGTGTGTGTGTGTGTGTGTGTGTGTGTGTGTGTGTGTGTGTGTGTGTGTGTGTGTGTGTGTGTGTGTGTGTGTGTGTGTGTGTGTGTGTGTGTGTGTGTGTGTGGATCTGTCGAATGATGTGTCATCTTGTTGTCCCGGGCCCGCTGCTTTACACAGAGGATTACTTCAACCGAAAAAAAAAAACACACACACACCACCCAGTATTGTTATGACCACAACAAGGGTCTCCTAAATTCACAACA
Source organism: Electrona antarctica (assembly GCF_951216825.1). Lineage (NCBI taxonomy): Eukaryota > Metazoa > Chordata > Actinopteri > Myctophiformes > Myctophidae > Electrona > Electrona antarctica. Next base: position 40,280,877 of record NC_136807.1, read on the forward strand.
GTTGTGTCTCGGCTGTATGGCTGCCCAGACTTCAACACGTTTAGGGACCTGGCCTCCCTATTTTGGCCATATCATTATAGGTATGTATCGTCCCAAATCTTTCCAAAAATCACACCTGTGTGAAGTGAGTGGCGCCCTTACCATCGTACATCATCATACATCATCTCATTCCGGCCAAT
>NC_136807.1:40286055-40496055 GCF_951216825.1 Electrona antarctica
TTGTAAATCGCTCTGGATTAAATGCGTCTCCTAAATTGAAAATTAGCCCCACTACCGGCATAGTCTGAGACAGTGGTTCTCAAAGTGGGGTCCAGGCACTCTCTCTGGGTTCCTTAGGGGATTCTAAATTGAACCTTACAAGTGTGTAACTCTGACAGTGTACAAATGGAACCAAACGTACCCGTTAAGGCCTATTCATAGTCTGTATTTTCGGTGGTGAGCTGACCACCGGAGCTGAAATAACGTTGAGCGGTGGTGAGTACAAACAGAGAGAAGGGCTGGAACGGTGGCGGTGGTTTGCTCTTCACCGCGGCTCGTGACGTCATGTTGTAGTTCGGTGGTCACCTCAGCACCGAAAATCCAGACTATGTATGAGCCTTTAGGGTCCATTTGGTTCCATTCGTACACTTAACTGTCATAGTTAGCTGCTTGAAATGTATAAGTTTGAGAGAGAACCACTGGCCATGCCACTGAACAACATGGGCGTATTTCTGATATATATCACTGAAAAAGATGAAATGGAACTATTTACCCATAGGTAAGATTAAGAACATTGAGAGTATATAATATATAGGTTTGATATCCTTGAGGTAACGGCGGCGGCCTGTACGCTGTGCCAAACCCAGCGTAGGGGACGAGCCTCCTCCATTGTGTACACACACACATTCCTCTCCCTTAAAAGCCTAGCAACCCATAAAATATGTCCAGTAATGAACACAGGGCTGCGAACACTCAATCAAGGCCTTCCAATATAAGTCAGCTCAAGCACTCGATACCAATTTAAACACCAAGTGTAGTTCCAAGGAGCCGAGGGGCAGTGAGTTTCCTCCTGGCCAAAGAAAGTGCCTTTTATTATGCTTGTCTGTCACTCGCCTACTAGTGATAACAACATGTACTGGACACACACATACCCAACGCTACATTAAGTGTAACCACACAAACCAAACTGTCCAAGCCTGTAGCTTACACTTCAGAATTGGAGCCAGACCCCATAAATATTTCAGCTGATCCATCAGCCATTATTAAATGTTTTGGATGATGGATCGGTATCTGCGGTTATGTGGCCGATGTGCTATTTTCAACGTTCTACTGTATGTACTTGTTTAATGTTTGTCTTTAAGCATGCCTCTCCCAAAAAACGGGACCCCACTTGTGAATGTCATGTTGCAGCCAAGTCTATGGACTTTTAATGTGGCGTCATGTGGCAGCCACAGTGGGCCGCCCCTCACTTCACACAAGTGTGATTTTAAGCTCAAAAAGGAAAGGAAGTCGCACAACCGCTCTGCTGCACAGTGTTTTATTTATTCAAACACCGGCATAAAGTGACAACGTGTCGGCCATGACTGGCCTTCATCAGGTGATGGCAATCTGATAACGATCTCCCTTTAAAGGTCACATGACCACCATATAGATAAGGCAGGTAATTGTTAGACACACCCCATGTGAAAACATCAATAGGCCATCCACCACATCAAACAACTATCAAAACTTGCTGGCTTGAGCAAACCCATTTGCTACTGTACATAAAAATGTCTTTAAATATTTGATGTGTTATATAAATAAATAAATAAAACTGTGGAGCAGAGCTGTTGTGCGGACTTGCTTTCCTTTTTTAACTGTATCTACCTTTGTCCAGCACCAGCGAGGGACTGGGTGCGTGCAACCCTCTTGTTTTTAAATAGTTAAGCCCCATTCAATAACTTTATAAAATAACGATCTAAAATCCCACGCCGCACTGCATCGCAACGCATTGTGAGCTTGTAGATCTGTTGTAAAAATATACAATTTCTGGCCAAAATATCGGTCAAAACATCAGTGATCGGTGGTCGATGGACCCAGACATCTGGCTTTGGTTATGTTCCTTTCCCATTTCCAATTCAGAGAAGGTGTGTCACTAGTACTCACTAGTACAGCCTCCTCGGTGTCAGTCAGTCAGTCAGTCAGTCTGGTGTTCACTACAGCCTCCTCAGTGTCTGTCAGTCAGTCTGGTGTTCACTACAGCCTCCTCAGTGTCTGTCAGTCAGTCTGGTGTTCACTACAGCCTCCTCAGTGTCTGTCAGTCTGTCTGGTGTTCACTACAGCCTCCTCAGTGTCAGTCAGTCAGTCTGGTGTTCACTACAGCCTCCTCAGTGTCTGTCAGTCAGTCTGGTGTTCACTACAGCCTCCTCAGTGTCTGTCAGTCTGTCTGGTGTTCACTACAGCCTCCTCAGTGTCAGTCAGTCTGTCTGGTGTTCACTACAGCCTCCTCAGTGTCTGTCAGTCAGTCTGGTGTTCACTACAGCCTCCTCAGTGTCAGTCAGTCAGTCTGGTGTTCACTACAGCCTCCTCGGTGTCAGTCAGTCAGTATGGTGTTCACTACAGCCTCCTCAGTGTCAGTCAGTCAGTCTGGTGTTCACTACAGCCTCCTCAGTGTCTGTCAGTCAGTCTGGTGTTCACTACAGCCTCCTCAGTGTCTGTCAGTCTGTCTGGTGTTCACTACAGCCTCCTCAGTGTCAGTCAGTCTGTCTGGTGTTCACTACAGCCTCCTCAGTGTCTGTCAGTCAGTCTGGTGTTCACTACAGCCTCCTCAGTGTCTGTCAGTCAGTCTGGTGTTCACTACAGCCTCCTCAGTGTCTGTCAGTCTGTCTGGTGTTCACTACAGCCTCCTCAGTGTCAGTCAGTCTGTCTGGTGTTCACTACAGCCTCCTCAGTGTCTGTCAGTCTGTCAGTCAGTCTGGTGTTCAGGGTAACACCATGCCTAGGTGATGCTGATAAGGTCAAGCTGCACTCTCCTATGGCCCCATCTACTGGTCAGAGGCTGGTAAAACACCCCTCAGTTCTGACTGACTGACTGACTGACTGACTGACAGACAGAGACACACATGCACTCAGGCACGTATACACACACTACTGTACGTCCTTGTCGACCTGCTCTGCAGTGGAACTGGAACTGGGAGACATGAGGGAAACGTGCATGAGTGCGTTTGTGAGTGCACATGTGTGTGTGTGTGTGTGTGTGTGTGTGTGTGTGTGTGTGTGTGTGTGTGTGTGTGTAAGAGAGAGAGAGAGAGAGAGAGAGAGAGAGAGAGAGACAGAGTTTCACAGCCTCGATGACAGAGAGCGAGGCTAAGAGAGAGAGAGTATGGCTTCACAAGTTCAGTGCGACACGTGCAAGAGGAGGTTTATAGTTACCGCAACTATGAATCCACAAAGCTGCCGAGTTCAATTTGACTGGTCTCATGGGGGCGGGGGCTATTAAAAACTGTGGCTAATGGGTCTCTTTGAACTAGCATGGTGTTTGCTGTTACTATCCCTGTAGTGACACATGTACTCAGGGCACAGGGCACATACAGGACAAGGGCTCACTGCATAGCAGTCGACTATGAATGACACACACACACACACACACACACACACACACTACATGTCACAGGCCCGTGATCCCCCGGAATAACATTGGCCTATATACACAGCACATATACAGTATATAGTCCGCTGGTTTGACATATTGCTGACTAGAGAAGATCAGTGTGTGTTCCCCAATGTCTGGGGGTTGGAACGCAGCGCATTAACGCTGAGTAGATGAAATGGTAAATAATATCCCAGTGGTACGACACTAACTGATCGGGACGTTAACCGTTCGTTCAGTCATGGCCCGCAGAACAAGGAATTCCAACCTCAAACAGCAAAGCTCCTCAGCGCATTCGAAAACCCCCAAGAGAATCCATGACATCAAACAAAGCATTTCCACCCAATGGCTGTTTGAAGTCCACAGGGCTGGAAAGCTTACTGTAGTCTCGATGTCAGCCGGAGACCTCGTATGTCCTCAAGCAGCTGGTTCCCAAACGTTTTCATGTCAAGGACCCCCAAATTGACACTAATTAGCCCGCGGACCCCCATTAGAAAAGATATGCCAGGGACCCCCATAAGAGAAGATTTTTACAGCTCTAGCAGAGATTCTCAACCTGTTTAATTTCAAGGACCCCCAGTTTGACATGCATTAGTCTACAGAGCCCCATTTAATGACATTTCTATCTCTGGGACCCCCAATTTACATTGTAAAATCAATGTTAATTTAACTCTGAGAGTGTACAAATGGACCTAACAGGTCCATTTGGTTCCATTTGTTACACTCTCAGAGTTACAGATCCATAAGGGTCCATTTGGTTCCAAACTATCATTTAGCTGGGGACCCCTGGAACTCCATCAAGGACCCCTAGGGGTCCCCTGACCCCACTTTGGAAACCACTGTCCCAAAGAGTTTTAACTTAAGTAAATGTATCAATACTGCAGTGTAGAAATACTCTGTTACAAGTGAAAGTCCGGAATTCAAAATGTACATACTTGAGTAAAAGTACAAAAGTATTGGTATCAAAATGTACTTAGACTCAGAGTACTAAAAGTAAAAGCACTCATTATGCAGAATGTCTCATTAAGTTTTCAAATGTGACACATTGTGAGCTTGTAGAGCTGCTATTTTCAAATGGCCCAAATGTATAGCCTATAGGGCTGAAGTAGTTAGTGTGTTTTGTAATAATAATAATCCAAATTTACAAAATACCTAGTAACTAAAGCTGTAAAATAAATGTAGTGGTGTAAAAGTGCAATATTTGGATCTGAGATGTAGTGGAGTTAAGTAAATGTATTTAGTTTCTTAAATGACACCACTGCTCAGTTCTATTGTGTGACACTTGTATGATGAAGTGGGGCATTCATTTATGAAAAAACAAATGAAATGTTTTCCCCTGGGTGGTTTAGTTATAGATGTACATAATATATCACCTGTCCCTGATCTTAAATGGAACGTATTCTAATGTGCTGAGCAGGGAGTAATGTATAACAGAGCCTGGAAGTCAAGATCAAATATAATATTCACACTTTCTATTTGCATTTTATAAATAAAATAGAGCTCAATCTATTATTGGTCTCAATCTAGTTGTGAGTTATGTGACCGAAACATAAGACATACTGTAGAAGTATGGAGTATTTACAGTATACTTTGTTGTACAATGGTGTCGCTTGCCGAAAATACAGACAGCAAATCTACAAGGCACTTTCTCCCAAATATAGGTTAGACATATACATTATTGATTATTGTTGCCGCCTGCAGAAATGGGGTGTTAATTGTGTGCATGTTGTGTGTCATTTGTAAAATCTTGTATAGAATGTGTGTGTGTGTGTGTGTGTGTGTGTGTGTGTGTGTGTGTGTGTGTGTGTGTGTGTGTGTGTGTGTGTGTGTGTGTGTGTGTGTGTGTGTGTGTGTGTGTGTGTGTGTGTGTGTGTGTGTGTGTGTGTGTGTGTACATGCTGCGCTACGTGCTAACTGCTAAATAACACATTTTTACACCATTGTGTAAACAAATAATAAAATTAATATAAAAATGTGTATCTCGCAATTGGTCTTGTTGCCAATTGTCTTGTTCACATTGCCGGATAAACCACAGAAGTAGCTTACCTCCAGTCCTCCACATATTGCTTTCATATTTTCAGAAATATTTCACCTTCATTTTAGTCAATCGGGCAGAAAACTTGCCTGGATTTGCAGTCGTACGTCATCGATATGTCATAGATATGTCATAGATATGTCATAGATATGTATTATAGTCAGATGTCATTATAGATATGTCATGCTGATGCATCGCATGATGGCCACGCTGTAATTAGAACCTGTCATGTTTCCAGACATGACAGGTCCCAGAAATCAGATCATCGTTGTCAGGTGAAAAACTCATACTGAATGTCCTTGTCCGTTGAAATGATAAAAAAACAATGATTATTGAAATAGTGATTCATTGCTTTTGACTGGAACATTTAAAATCTTCTAAAAATGTAGTTGTTAGTTGTACTGTCCCATTATCATAATTCTAGAGGTCCTTCTTATATTTAAGACAGATACAATGAAATGCATTCATGTACAAGGTTCAAGGTATAATAATAACAGGTAACCACACACATTTTCCTACGTTAGTAGTACTGTAGTACAGGAGTAGTACAGGAATATGTAATGCGTGGCGTGTGCGTGTGTGTGTGTGTGTGTGTGTGTGTGTGTGTGTGTGTGTGTGTGTGTGTGTGTGTGTGTGTGTGTGTGTGTGTGTGTGTGTGTGTGTGTGTGTGTGTGTGTGTGTGTGTGTGTGTGTGTGTGTGCTTCTGCATATTCGTGAGTGAATGTGTCTACATGGTCAACTCACTGTGTTAAAGTTGTGGAAGAGGCCCATGCTGTGTGGAGGTGGAGCGGTCTCCATGGGAAACTGCAGGAACTGTTTCATGTCCAGGTGTGGTTGCATCATGGCTGGGCTCCGCAAGAACGTTGGCACTGCAGCCCCCGCCCTGTTTATACCTCCTGGAGAGAGAGAGAGAGAGAGAGGCAGCATTAATGTATGACTCAAATACACCTGACAGCCTTTCTCCAATGCAATGTGCATTACATTCACGCTGCATTCTCACATATATTATCCACGCACTGACAGTGGAGAATACCATGCAAGGCACCAACTTTATCAGGAGCAGTTAGTGTTAGGGTTGTCCCGATCCGATCATGTGATCGGAAATCGGGGGCCGATCAAGTCATTTTCAAATGATCGGAATCGGAACGGGAGCAAAAAAGTTGTGGTCGGGACATCCCTACTATCGATCTTATATCCATATCATGATATTGGACTGGATATTGTCTGTGATTTTGGATATTGTAGGCCTACTATTGTGCTATGGCATGAGTGTAAAAATATAAATATCCGATCAGGAAAGATCGGTATCAGCAAAAACAAATGATCAGAATCGTATCGGGAGCGAAAATAAACGTGATGGGGACATCCCTAGGGGTTCAAGAAGCATCTTGCTCAAGGACACTTCAACATGCAGCCTGGATTAGTCGGGGTTGGAACCGGGAGTCGTTCCCATTCCAAGACGGCCACTCTATCTCCTGAGCCACTGCTACCACATCTTCAAACCCACAGCTAGACTGTATGAATCAAAAAGTGTTGAGCACACATTCTCTCAAAAGCAGTTTTTAGGAGGGACGTGTGGTTGGCTTCATTAGGACAGGACCGCGTGGAGAGGAGACAAAAAAGGCAGCTCTTCAACCGGGAATCAAACCTGGGATGTCGTGACAATAAACTGAACACCTGCGAATTGTGTGTTTATTGTTGTTGTGACTCCTTCCCATGTTTGCTTTGGCGATGCGAGAACAAACATTCACTGTGTTGCTTATTATAGATGGTTCACTGATCCCTGTGAGAGAGAGCGTGCCATTGAATTCCAATGCAGTACAATGAGCAACAATTGCTGTGCATAAGCATTTTGGCTTCGGCAAAACCTCCCTGAAGACCTAATGCAGACCTGGGACTGGGAGATATGCAGGTGGTGTAGCAGAGCACTCAACAACCCATCACAAGTTACAGCAGAGCAGTGGTTTGCAAACTTGTTCATATAGTTCATATACTAGGGTATGCGTGTGACATCATCCCTGGTCGTTCTGCAGGAACGCTACTGAGTGGCAAAAAAACGACTTTCTGGCCTTGACAGCCCACACTGTACATCAAAGCAGAAAAGTCCTATCAAATTGCAACAATGTTATATACTATATACATACATACATACATACATACATACATACATACATACATACATACATAGATAGAGATATGTTCGATAACATCACCCCCCTGATATTATCGTCCGATATTAACATATAACAGCATTGTGAGCGTGTAGATCAACTATTTTTGGTGCAGGACACAATGTGCAACGAAGCATAAATCAGGCGTTACAGATCTAAAGCGATAAGTAGAATTGTCGTGCACAAGGATTTGTGTTTGTGCTCGTTTCATTGTGCGAAAACATTCAAATCAAACAACGGAGAGAGGAACAGGGATTAAACAAAGGAAAAGAATCCCACAAACGCAGCAGAGAACACCTCTCATCCAACTGCCTCCTTTCCTTTCCTCTCTCTCTCTCTCTTTCTTTCTCCTAGGAGACATCTGCAGCTTCATGATAATGAGTTTCATCACAGGCTTCACAGCGTGCGTATAACTCCATGTCAGGCCCACTCACACACACTTGAGCTTAGTTATGTACTAATTAAGAAACGAATGAATCATAGGCTCTGATTCTGCCACTTGTGTCGCCCAGGCCAGGACTGTATGCAACTAGCCTTTCTAGTGGATTTCCATTGGGTATAACACGTGTGTGTGTGTGTGTGTGTGTGTGTGTGTGTGTGTGTGTGTGTGTGTGTGTGTGTGTGTGTGTGTGTGTGTGCGTGTGTGCGTGTGCGCGTGCGTGCGCGTGCTGAAAATTGCCCGGGCGACACAAGCGGTGGAATGAGAGTCTTATGATTCATTTGTTTCTGCACACGTACACGCGCGCGCAAGAAGTCAGTGTTTAATTCTCCTTTAGAAAAAGGTGTCCAGCTGTCATTATGATCAACGGCTAACGTTGGGCTCCTCTCCCCGTGGCCACTCCCCTCTGCCTCCTCTCCCCGTGTCTTCTCCCTATGCGTAACCTCTGTCAAGGATGATACTGATGGAGCCCACGCAGCAAAACTCTGCTTCAGCACCCTCTTAGATTAAGCCTCTTAATAGCCACAACTGGATTGCTGCAGCTTTTCAAATTCCCCAGGGACTTAAATCTCTCCCGTTCTCCTTTTTTGGGATTGCGCTAAGCGCTAAGCTACTCCCTCTCTCTCTCTCTGCTTTCCAGTCCATCTCTCTCTCTCGCTCCAATTCTCACCACAATTCGTTTCCGCCAATCTCCCAGCCTACCCGCTTTTTCAAGGCAATCTTTTTTTATTGTGCGTGTGTGATTCACTCGACACCTCTGCATTTTCTCCTAACTTTGATTCAGCCACATGTGATCAGGAAAACTAACATGACCTCCACATGGAGGAGTGTGGAGGGGGAGGGAGAGAGAGAGAGAATTGAGTGAGTGAATGTGCTGTCTCAGCCAAAGCCCATCTGCCTATTTGTGCACATCTGTAGGCCTCGGGGGCGAAGAGGATTCTATCGTTACCTCTGCTTCAGCAAGTTTTTGCTCGCCAAAAATAGCTGATCTCCAAGCTCACCAAGCATCACAATGTGACGCACTGTGAGCTTGTAGATCCTGATTATAAACTCCACTGCATGAACCCAACACACGCACAGCCATTCACACATGCATGAAATAATGCGTGTGCATGTACATGCACACAGAGGTCATACACATGGGGAAATGCGCTTGTTGATGATGGTTGGTGTTCCAGGCACTGGTGGACTGTACAGTACTGGTTGTCTCATCATCTCAGCTCATAATGGTTGACTCACCACAATGTCTCATGACAGGCTCTCCTGCCTGCAGTACTCGCACGGCGTGAGCTAATAAAGTAAACTCATTGCGTACATAGTCAAGCCATACTGTACTTACTCACGATACATACACACACTTTGTCTTGTTTCTTGGATGTCATTCTCCTGTATGTGCATGTATGTGTTTAGTTAGTTAGTAGAGATATAACATGTCAGAACCATGTCATGCCTGGTTCTAATATTGATACCGTATGTTCACAACAACACCGGAAACAAAAGGGTTTATGACGTACTACGTATATGATATAACGGCGACAAAAGCTACTACACCACCATAGGCATGTTGCTAAAACCTACTACTACACTACTAAACTACTACACCACCATAGGCATGTTGCTAAAACCCGGCCACGACGAAAGGTCTCAAACTAGAAGAAAGACACACTGAAGTCTTTGCCCCAAATCCACTGCCCAATGCCAAAACTGACACGTTAATATTTTAGCAATAATGACTAAAACATTGCCATCTAAATCATCACTTTCAAAATAGGCGTCCCTATTTTAGGCATTTTAGGTGCATCTTTTCAAGAAAATGTCACCTTTTCAAATATATAGGGCGACTGTGGCTCAAGAGTTAGAGCAGGTCATCCAATGATCCATGGGTCGGCGGTTCGAATCCCGGCTCCTCCTGTCTACATGTCGAAGTGTCCTTGGGCAAGACACTGAACCCCAAATTGCTCCCGATGTGCTGGTTGGTACCTTGCATGGCTTCCACCGCAATCGGTGTATGAATGTGTGTGTGAATTGGTGAATGTAATGCACAATCTCTGTAAAGCGCCTTGGATAAAGGCACTATATAAATGCACCATTTACCATTTATATATAAATCGCTTCTGCTACTGTACTGTACTGTACTGTACTGTACTGTACTGTACTGTACTGTACTGTACTGTACTGTACTGTACTGTACTGTACTGTACGTCCTGCTGTGCTGTGGTGGGAACGGTGCTCAGGCTGAATGTGTGCTGCGATGGGACCAGATGGGAGGCCTACGGTACAGTCAGCTCCCCCACTCCTCCTACTCCTACCCCCCACATGACTGATGAAGGCAGCTCCTCCTTAGGGGCTACGTCCACTAACATCACCACTAATACACCGTCTCTTGACTGCATTTATCATGGCACGTTGATGCATAGCCCCAGTGCTTGTTCCCTCTGTGCGTGCGTGTGTGTGTGTGTGTGTGTGTGTGTGTGTGTGCGCGCGTGTGCGTGTGTATGCGTGTGGCCTGCTTACAGGGAGTGACACCGGGCCAGCCCCAGTTAGTTGGAGTAGCACAGAGGTAATGTTTGCAGTTCCCCAGTGAGTCTGTACTTGAACACGAAGACCGTTACAGCCGGTAAAATGGGTCGTGGAGGCAGGCAGGCAATCAGGCAGGCAGGCAGATGAACACAATGGCCGTCCAGGGATAAGGACCTGTCTTTTTACAGCAGAGACACCTGAACTGCTTAGAGCTGAATGGAACCGTGTCTCCAGATAGAGAGAGCGAGGATGTATGCGTCCTTGGAGCTCGCACGGCCCGTCACGCGGTGGCCTGTTTGTGTTTGTTCATGTCTGTGTCTGCCTGTTTGTCCGTGTATATAAATCAAAGTGTGACTGCTTCCTTCCAGCGTTTAATTACCTCATTAAATTAAACTTCTCTTTGGGGACCGGCCCACGCTGTAAATCAAACTATCACCGTATGCGCTGGTGTTCCAATACAACTTAACAAGTTGGTGTGTGCTCGTGCGCGCGCGTGTGTGTGTGTGTGCGTGCCTGTGTGTGTGTGTGATGCACTGGGATCACCTCTGCACAATGACGTAACCCTGCAGCTCAGCCAAACCATATAAAAGTAGAAACGGTCTCCGCCAGGAGGCTTGCCCTAATAACAATATGGAAGCAGTTAAATGTTTACCTACAGCCATGAAAGAGTAGCGCGCCATGTGATGACATAATGTGCCCATCGTTTCTACCGTCTTCCCCCTGGGATGTGCTGTCCTGATCCATCCACATCAACCAAAACATGTTATATTTACAAATCTAGCATCCAGACCCAGATTAGTTTCTGTGCAAGCTTTGACCAGCATCGGCACTCTAAACTCTGTAAAATGGCCTAAAGACTGGGTTAAGACTGAGTCAAATGGCCTAAAGACTGGGTTAAGACTGAGTCAAATGGCCTAAAGACTGAGTCAAATGGCCTAAAGACTGGGTTAAGACTGAGTCAAATGGCCTAAAGACTGGGTTAAGACTGAGTCAAATGGCCTAAAGACTGGGTTAAGACTGAGTCAAATGGCCTAAAGACTGGGTTAAGACTGAGTCAAATGGCCTAAAGACTGGGTTAAGACTGAGTCAAATGGCCTAAAGACTGGGTTAAGACTGAGTCAAATGGCCTAAAGACTGGGTTAAGACTGAGTCAAATGTGTGCAGATAAAGGCCAGAACGCACCACCAATGCAACTGGTCGATACTCCTTGCAACAAAACAGTTTTAAGGCCACATGATCAGTGCAACTCCTTGCAACTAACTAACTAATGGTTGCAATATAAGTAGTTGCAGGTGCATGTTGCAGGTAGGTGCATGTTGCAAGGCATTATAAGTAGTTGCAGGTGCATGTTGCAAGGCATTGCAAGGAGTTGCATTGGTGTGGACTCATAATTAGGGCTACAGTATGTTGTCACGTTTATAAATGTTTAATTTGGTGTTAAACTAAACTGGAGAACCTACATGCTAGGAGGACAGGAGTGTTGCTATTGGCCAGTCTGGTGTGACACTTATCCTAAAGCCTGGAGAGACGATTGCTCTGTAATTATAAGAAAAAAGGCATAAAAATGACATAGTTGTTGTGTTGTTGTTGTGCAGATTCGAGGATTGAGGTCCTTGGCCTGCTATGACACTGATCAGCTAGCCTGGAATCCATGCACGCACGCACACACACACACACATGCACACACACAATTCAAACACGTGAATGTTGCAGAGCACTGTAGCTCTGCCTAAAGCCCAGAAACCTAATTATCTCTCTCCTTTAGCCAAGGGGGGAGGGATTGCCCTTTGAATGAGTGGTAGACATGTTAGATTCCCTACACGTGATCCCAGGCGATACAGACACTCTAAGTAAACATGTTGTAACACCAGCGATAACTATATTGCTGTCGTCTGGAACTTTATGAGGAGAGTTGTTTGTCTTCACTCTGCCATAATCGCCATATTCCCTCCCCTCTCTCCTGCCTGACCCTGTGAACCTGATCTGTGTGCGTGCACTGCATGCGCATTTATGTGTGTGGGTGTGCGTGACTGTGTGACAGACAGGCTGTCTGGAAGAGCTGCATGGGAGGACTTAGGGCAGTGATTTTGGATGTAGTTCAATCCTGTGACACGCCAGGAATGCTGCTGCCACACTCCCGGGGGCCATAATCGGAGCTCTTAAACAGGCTGCAGTGCAGGGACAACGCCAACAACAGGCCTAGCGTCGCAGCCAGCAGCGCGCCGTGTCTGTACACTATGTATTGTGCATAATAATGAGCATACAGTTGGAGGCCATCGATATTGTCCTTTTCTTTTTGCTGAGGTTTGCGTGATCTGTGCAAAAGGACAGTTAACCCATTTTGGGCGGGAACCCCTTTTGGTGTTTTAAACATTGTTATAATTTAGCTATTGAAAAATAGCAGATCTACAAGCTCATAGCGCGCCACCGAGTGGCGCGCTATGAGCTTGTAGGTCTGCTATTTTTGAAAAATCGTGGAAATATTTATTTCAGAAACTGGAGGATTTAGAAGGATTTTTTTAAATGTTGAGGTCAGGCCTAAATGGGTCAAATGATAAGGGACAATATCGGTGGCACCCAACTGTATGTATACCGTCGCTGTCGGCGCGGAAACCTCGCAAGACTTAAACAAATATATATGGTGGAAACAGCCGGTCTACATGCTCACGCCGACTCGCACCGCATATACTGTACACTCTTGTATGGTGAAGCAGGGGATTCATTTAACAAAATATTAAAACATATACAATATGGAGAAACAAGGTTTCTGCCTGACAGCAGCGATTATGCACATGCATAATTATGTTTGTGTGCAGCAGCAGCAGCCACACGGCACGCTTGCCCTCGTTCCCGTTTACACGCATCCACAGAGCGATAACGCTAACGGTAATAGCGAATCGGCGGAGCAACAGAATGCAAAATGACACCGCCGGTCTGCAGGTGGGGGAGATGTAGGTGAGGAAAAACCCTGGCCTTGGGGTGAGGCACAAACACAAAGCAGCAGGAGGAGGAGGAGGAGGAGGAGGAGGAGGAGGAGGAGGAGGAGGGCTGGAAATAGAGAGGACTGAGAGAGATCAAAGGAGAGAGAGAGAGGGGGGGGGGGGGATGATTTGCCTATTTGGAGTAATTCGCCAGTCTGTTTGGCCTTGATAAATCTGCTATCATACTCCGCACCACCCTCATTTCAGTGGATATGTGCATGCAAACACAAGCATATGTGCACATGCACGCCTGTGCGCACACACACACACACACACACAATCAAATGAACCTCCCCAATCCCATTTAATTTTTTACTAGGGCATGTTTGTAATTCCCTGTGTGTGTGTGTGTGTGTGTGTGTGTGTGTGTGTGTGTGTGTGTGTGTGTGTGTGTGTGTGTGTGTGTGTGTGTGTGTGTAACTAATACACTGGCAAGGCTAAAATAACAGATGGAGGTTGATATAGAAATATAAGCAAAAATAAAGCTAGACCAAACATCACCTCTGTAGGAATCTTTTTGGGTGAAATTATTTCCCACACAAGCTTCCACGAATTGCAGTTATACATGACGATCATAAGAAAATGTAAATTAACGTAGTCTGTCCTACCCATTCTTTAAAATGAGTCTCAGATTGTAGCTTTAAAATGAGCTGGCTAATAATTCACCACATTTTGACCAGTCTCCTAGTTTTTTCTCAAACTAAAACAGTATGTTCATTCATGCCCATCCCGTGGACCTGCCTTATAAATTGTGTGTCATTAGGACGCAAGAATCAAAATAAAAAAACCTATAGGTGGACATTATTCTGTAGTGTAGGTCCCAACTGCAAAACGTTCAGAATGTCCAGCTGCATGCTTCACATGTCCAATTGGCCGATCAGTGACAATTTGTGTTTTTTCAGGTTGTGTGTGGGCGAAGAGAAAGATTACAACAGGCATTCTGGAAATTACAAAAGGTTTCCCTGTTCGCAGTGAAACATTGTAATCTATATCCAAACAGGGAAGCCAACACATAGTTATTTTCAGCACCAGCGCAAAGCAAGAGCTGTGCATCACTCATGCAGTATACAATGAATAGTAATGCATGTGATAACAAAAGATATTTTTGACATAGTCAATAATAATCCTTAATAGCACTGCAGAGAAAATGTGGCGTACTGCGTTTATCCACCTTGCTGAGTCCAATCAATAATTGTCTAACGGCGGTTGGAAACTGAACCCGATAAGAGGAAGGAGCTCGTGGTGGCTATTGCTATTTTGGTATTATTTTCACCACAAAACAAGAGCGGCTTCAATGGCCGCTTCTTAAAATCTAGGCTAAGAGTGTCTTTAGTGTCTTGAGATAATCCACCGGGCGGGGTAGGTGACGCCACACAATATCCAGCCCCCCTGTTTTCCCCCTTGGGTGTAGTTGGGTGCATTCAAGAGGAGAACAATAGGAGAAGGGCGGTTGGCACAGAGACTCCCAGGAACGGGCACAGATGTGCCAGGTTTGTTGGCAGAGTGAGCAGGAGGGAGAAAGAGAGGGGGTAGTGGTCCGTGAAGCAGGCACCTGCCCCTCGCATGGCCCAGACAGAACAGAGACATCACACAGGACCACAGGATGTATGACAATGTATTGATTGAACATTGTGCCATCGCTATACTGGTATATTACTCCTGTGTTTTCATTTAAAACAAAATAATCACATTTTTTCCAAACTATACATGAGTTATCAGACTGGAATTTTATACATGAATAAATAAAACATTTGAATAAGATGAAGAAAATTCAACAACAACTGAGGTTAACGTCCTACAATAAGATGATCAACAATGTAGATAAATCATACTTGTCAGCTGAACGCTTTATGGCATATGGCAGCGTTAGCGCCGAATATAATTTACTTTATCGACCTGGGGGCACGCAGCGCATTGAGAATTCAAACTACTGTAAACTGCAGGCTCTAAATCCTGAGGAGAAACCCTGCCCTCAGCTCATGTATACATTATTGAGAGAGCTCGGAGTCACTGAGATGATTTAAGGAGACCCTGGCTGCACCGGGAGAATCCGAATATATCATTCTCGGCATCGTTTCTCTCATCAGATCTTTCCCTCTCTCGCTGTCACTCTCTCTCACCAGGCTCATTGAAACACCATTAGAAGCCTTCTCTGTATACCTGGGTTGACATTTCACTGCGCAGTATCTGATGGCTTATTGATCAACTCGTGGCAGCGCAACAAACTAGAGATGCCGGCTTATTTCACAGTCACTGAGGGGCGAAATTCTCATGAGCTCCAAAAGACCAGCTTATAATGATTATGGTGTTTGGGACTCAGCTGTGATTTCGCTGTTATATCCCAGACGCTGCCGTTTCACTCGGGTCGTGGCGTGTGAGACGGATAGGCCGGCCATCTGTCTTGTGTCTGTTTCTATTTCTTTCTTTCTCTTTCATTTTCTCGGCACCTCTCTCCCTCGCGATAGGCACAGTATGAATTCTGCAGAATCTCCGAGGAGCTGCACACAGCTGTGCCCCCCCACCCACACCCACCCCACTCCCCCGCAGCATAGGCCTGCAGGAATGGCCAATTTATTTGGCCAGTGGAGACAGTGTGATGAGTGCTCGAGGCAGAGACAGAGAGAGCAGGAGATGGAGGTGGAGAGAGAGAGAGAAAGAGAGAGAACGACAGGACAGACAGACAGACAGACAGACAGACAGACAGACAGACAGACAGAGAGTTGGAGCCATTCCACTCAGTATTCCCATTCATTCCAAGTCCCAGCAGGAGGTAGAGAGGTTCCTTCACCTGATCATTGGGTCAATCACAAGGAGCATGCCCCCAACACACACGCGCATGCGCTAGAACGCAAGTGCATTTTTTGCACTTTGTTTGACATTAAAAGCTGTCAAACAAATAAAACAAGCGGCCGCCAACTTCCTCTCTCTCACACATGTACAAGCCCACAGACCTCGCATGCGCGCGCGCGCACACACACACACACACACACACACACGCAGCGCTGTTCAGTCAATCCCGTGAAAGGGCAACATTCCTCTGACTCACATGTCTCCCTGGATTCGTACCTGTGTCCATCATGATGCAGAGGCCTGCCTTTCATGTTTGCCTACACGCACACGCACGCACAGTACACACACACACACACGCACGCACACACACGCACTTTCACCCCTGTTCCCTCCCCGCTTTTCCTGAATTGACTTTGGGGGATCAGCACTAATGCTTTGCCTGTCATTCCAAGACAGCCAGCAACAAGCTTCTACACCACCCTCACGTTGCGCAGGTCATTAGCGCTTAGCGTCTGCCTGCAGGCTGTATGCTTTAGCTGCTTAGCTACTTACCTAGCTGCCTGCATGGATGCCCCCTCGCTGCCTAGAACAGCCAGCTGTGGCAGCAAGCGGACGGCACAATGTCATACCCCCCTCTCTCTTCAAATAGCTTCCGCCCTTCCTACCTCCTAAGCATGAATGAAAGGTGTGACGTGACAGCATGCTGTCAGTGGTTGTAATTCAGTGGTTCTATGTCCAAGTTAACCGTATACCTTTAAAAATGGTGAAAATAGCCGATACAACAAGCTTACAACGTCTTGCGATGTGAGGCAACATACGCATGTAGATCTGCTATTTTCACTACTTTAGTGTGACACTATTGCATGATGAGGTAGTCTAGGTCATTCTTTACCAAAGAAAAACACATACAAAGTTGAAATATTTGGTTATTTTTTGCTCATTTAGCCTGGATATTCATTCGCCTGACTAACATACACATACTGTACACATAAAGGACAGCCATCAATCTGCAGACTGCAACGATATTACTGTGACTGACCACAAGAGTGCACTGCTGAGTTCCCATATAGCAACTTCAATGGACCATAAAAATGGCTATCAAAACACTCATACAGCACACGACTTCCATCAAACTTTATTATCAACTAAACTAAATCAATGTTCTGATCAAAGTATGGCAATTATTGGCTTCCTGTGTGGATTAATTCATTCATATACATAAGTGTGGTGAGACTGAGATAGTGATCTGTTGAGGTGCTGCCTGGCTGCAACCACTGGTGTTGTTGTGCTCTGCTTTAATGGCTGGATTATACAGGAGGGAAGCTGAAACTTGTCCTGTGGCCATGAATGTGAGTCAGCTTTAGCTTGCATGCATATTGTGTCTCTGTTGACAGTGTCGAGTGGGGCGCGTGCACGTGGTCCTATACACGCAGTGTTGGAAACAGAGTATTCACATTTTTCACATTTTGTAAGTAAAGGCATCAATACTGCAATGTAGAAATACTCTGTTACAAGTGAAAGTCCGGAATTCAAAATGTACTAAAATAGCCAAAATGTATATTGGGCTCAGAGCCATAGAATAAGACAGAGTTACGACAACTCCGTTCACTTCATGGGGCCAGTCTCTTCTACATATAGACTTCTATTGGTTTGTCCCCGTTTGTCCCTTCAAAAGGGGACAACCGGAAGTTTACGGTATGCATTGGAGTCTACTTGCGCGAGTACATGAGCCATGTGACCAGGCTGTTTTCTGCCCCCTCAATGTCGTAACTCTGTTTTACTCTATGGCTCTCTGATAGGGCTGAAGTGGTTCATTAAGTGGTTTTGTAATAATAATCAAAATCTAAAAGTAACTAAACTTTTAAAATAAATGAATAAAACAATATTTGGATCCGAGATGTAGATGGAGTAGAAGTAAAAGTATTTGTAAATAAATACTCAAGTAAAGTACAACTACCTCAGAATTGTACAGTTTAAGTGCCAGGGACGTTAAGACGAGCCCGATATCACTATACTGATTGCCAGGGACGTTAAGACGAGCAAAAAACAAAAAAAAATCCATGTTTTTGAAAATTCCTCTAATCTGGTGTACAGGTTATGACATGCACATTACATGCACAATAGAATTACATTTTCTTTCTTTTATTTATAATGGGAAAAGTGGCACCCAGGACCAAAACTGGTGTCCACCCCCTGGCACCCATAGAGTTAAGTACAGTACTTAAGTAAATGTACTTAGTTACTTTCCACGCTCTCCGGAGAGGCAGGCCACTGAAGCATAGCCCAGCGACTATTGTGTGCTGCATGTCTTGTGTGCTGTACTGAGATGACATACGGTGATACTATTGATGTCTGAGACCACAGCGCAGGGCAGGAAATCGGTCCGAGCATGTCTGTCACTTACATCAGGGGTTCTCAACCTGTGGGTCGGGACCCACACGGGGGTCCCAGTTTTAAGACCTTTTTAATACCTCAAAAAAAGAAATAAAGGAAAATCAACAAAGTATAGGCCTACTATAAAAACTGGTGAAATATTGGTCAAATTGTCAAATAATATAAGAAAGAGGAAATAGAAATGAAAATAGCCGATCTACAAGCTCACAACGCCTCTCATCTGCTGTTTTCACAATAAATGTAATATCTCAACTCCTACAATTCCAAGTGCTCCTCAGGTTGGGGGGTCCCCAGTTCAAATGTGATTATTTTAGGGGTCCCTGCCTGAAAAGGTTTAGAACCACTGACTTACATGAACACACACGCACACACACGCACGCACGCACGCACGCATGCACGCACGCACGCACGCACGCACACGTACACGCACTATACACACGATGCAGAGTACTACTTTCAGTGCTACAGGATGAGCTATACGAAGCGGTTTTTCAGTGATCTTATGTGCGAGCTACAGTAGCGTTGTTTATCCATCAGCAGATGTGTTTGTGTCTGTGTACGACGTTGCTTCACATTAGTGGGAGTTTGAAACATTCCCAAGTAATTATAGGTCTCACGCCAGCCTATACCTACCAATTTGGAAGAAGAGCAATTTCACTAATTTTATTTTGTTAAATACAGACCTGCCGCGGTATACGTTGTCGCTCTGCGGTCGGGATTAAAAAACAAAACCAATTATGAAAAGTCCACACACTGCAGTGCCGTGGCAAGACAACAAGTCACACGTCTGGGTCGCATAGACAGGAGATCAATGTTTCTGAAGTTCACATCATTTGATGAAAAGACCAGACATTACAGTAGGGCGAGTCGATCACCCAACCTTTCATCATTCATAAACATGCAAACAACACAATGACTATATATTCACATGCCAGACATTGTGAGGGGTGGGGGGTGGGGGGGGGGGGGTTTAGCAGGGTCAATAGGGCAAGAAACCTGATCCTTAACTCTCCGTAACCCAATCAGTGAACTTAACCCCTGCCCTAAACACGTCTTTTCTGAACGATCATCACATACCTTTTTCCTCATAAATAGATGTGCACAGCCTGCTCCCACACACACACACACGTACGCACACACGCGCACGCACACGCACGCACGCACGCACGCACGCACGCACGCACGCACGCACGCACGCACGCACGCACGCACGCACGCACGCACGCACGCACACATGTGCACACACAGATGCGCACACACACACACACGTTCATCAGAAAAGAACACCCACACACACTCCCAAGCAACCACACGCTCTAGAAAAGAACACCCACACACACTCCCAAGCAACCACACGCTCTATTTGGAGGCGCGCAGACCTCCAGTCTCCCCCAGAAGGAGTACACTATAGCATCGTGAATATAATGACAGAGTGGATGAGGGGTTGGTAATCATAGCCTGGTGAGATAATATATAATATGCCAGTATAGCAGGGCCCCAGAAAGCCCCCAAAAAAAGATCCTGCCTTGATCTCCCCTTAAGTAGCTGGGGGTGGTTTTAATTGGCAGTCTGTCTCCTCGGCGGAGACTGAGGGGGCAAGTGAGGATTCCAAGGTAGACTATGGGATAAGACTGTGAGAGGAGGTGGGTGAATAGGTAGGGGGGGAGGAGGAGGAGAGAGGGAGGGTTAGGATAGCGTGCCACAGCACAAGATACAACCCCCGTCACACACACACACACACGCACGCACGCACACGCACACACCAACCAGTACTACCTGCATCATTCTCCACCCTCCCCCTCACACACACACACCACTCCCTCCCTCCCTGTGTGCTACGTTGGACAGACCCGGAGGCGACGTGTGCACGTGTTGGAGGTTGAAAAGCAGATGTACCTCCTCTAATCCTTTTTGATAAACCTCCTGCTGGCTCCCTGCATGCGCTAAAGCTACAACTGCACTTCATCGCGGGGCAGGATCGAGCGACACGCCATGTTGGATCAGGGATCATTGGGGCGGGATCCTCCTGCATGCTGTCGCGCACCAACACCGAAAGACTCAGACGCGTCACACACACACACATGCATGCACGAGCGTGCACACACACACACACACACGCATGCACGCGCATGCACACACACACGCGCGCGCAGGGATCAAGAGGGCTGATCTCTCTAGAGCAGGTTGTGACCTTTGTGATTCACAGATAATGTCACAGTAAGGTCTGGCCACTCAGCTCTGCTGTTAAAGGTCTCCAACCCACTGACTCCACACAGTCATTTTCCATTTCCCTCTTTTAACGTGCAAAGTATTATCTATCCGTGCAAGGGCAGTAGAGGTTGAGCAAATGATATGGCTCCCTGGCTGCTTGCCCATCTGCTCCTGGCCCCACCTTAAATTAATGACGGCGGTAATTACCAAATGATGGTGCTTTGTGAGAATGTGGTCTTCGTGAAACGACTTGCAGACAAAATGATTCAGGGAAAGCCTTTATAAGGCCGCGTTTCAAAAGGAATAAATAATAATGTTTGATTTGGAATCAGCCCCATAATACGTTTACAATCCACAGCATACAGAGAGGGATGAGCGGTCATACAGTACAATAACTCGTAATTCCCCGTATACAAAACTGCGGTCGAGGCACACGAGCGATGTTGCATCTTTTTGTTGAGGCTCAGCCGGGGACGGGGGTTAGGCCACGCATCTCTGCGGTGGGTGACGGAGAGTGTTTGTGCTGTTTTGAGGTCAACAATGACAGACAAATAGCTGTCAGCGATAATGGGATGGGACTGACGGGGATGACGAGGACAGGGAGTGAACAGGACAGCACCGCCGCGCGCACGGGCCGGCCCAGAAGATAAGACATGCACTCAGATTGGGTAATGCCCACACACAGCCACACACACACACACACACACAGCCACACACACACACCCATCATCATCACATTATTGTTACACTTGTAAAGACTGACACTTCCAGTACATCATGCCTTCTAACAGACAGCATCGGTATTCTAACAATAATTCTGACACTAACACTGATCCTGAACCTTGTTGCTATAAGCATTTCCATTCCTCACAAGTCCGCAATGTTCTTCTGTGTCCTCACAAGCCTTTTTCTTTTCCTGTTTTCAACACCACGCCTCTGGGGATGCGTGGGACTATACCGAGAGAGAAACCGGGCACATGCACACACACACACACACACACACACACAAAAAGCCATATTGAATTAGATATTTACATAATTATTGTTGAAGCGATGTATCAAGTATCAAGTACAGTAGGTGTGTGAGTGAGATGACATTCTGCATCTGATCCTTGTTATTTGAATACACTGCGACAGTATCAGTCAAGCTCGGCCCGTGAACTAGTCCCTTCCAACGCCAACGCCATTGCAAGCTCATCCATATCACAAACACCACAGTCAATCCTCAAATCCTTGGAGTTAAATTAACACCCTGAATTTTACAGTGTACAAACATAAAAAACTTTTTCATCTGCAACAACGGATTCCTCATTTCGCCACTCCCTGCACAATCCTCCCTCTTCAGCCACCCCCGCACGCGCGCGCACACACACACACACACACACACACACACACACACACACACACACACACACACACACACACACACACCAATCTTTTTACCTCCTTTCGTAATAAAAAAAACCCATCATCTCTTGGCATGTTGCCAGCTGGGCTTATATTGTTAGACAGTCTGGGTCCCTGTTGGAGATGTGACTGTCTGAATGTCATATAGTGTGTGTCAACCGGTGACGGATGGAGGGATGCCACATAGGAGGATGAGGAAGAGGAGGAAGAGGATCGAGGAGGAGGAGAGCTGTTTTGTTTTGGCTGTGAGAGACAGTCATCCACTGCAGTGCAGGAGGATTATAAGTCTGAATTTGACTTCATCGTACGATGGTGCCCAACGTCAAAGACAGCCGCTGTACAAGCTCACACAGTGGCACAATCGTCGATCATGCCATGCGTTTCGAGATTGTAGATCGGCTATTTTCTGCTTGGGCGCGTGACAAAATATAAATCAGGCTTCGGGCCCCTACGGTGATGGCGGGGGACGAAGAGAACGTTCTTTCTGTAAAGCGAGTGCATGTAAATCAACGGAGGACGAGGGAGAGAGAGAGAGAGAGAGAGAGAGAGAGAGAGAGGGGGGAGGCTGTCAGGACCCCAAAGTTGTGCTTGGAAGACGAACAGGAGGACAAATCGTTCACACCACACACCACGTGACAAAAGAAAGAGCTGGGGGATGGAGAGAGAAATAAAGCCGGAGGGGGGAAGATAGCTACATAGATTGAAATACCGCTGTCAACTTTCAAAAGTTTATACAAAAGCTAACCTTTCCTATACGGACGTATAACTATTTCTGACAGAAAATGCACAATTTTTAAGATAAGTATTCCCTCTCTAAGTCGCAATGCAACACTGCTCTGTTTACACTTTTATTTATTCCCATTTAAATTTAATATTTAAGTGTACACGCATTGTTTTGTGTTTGTTTTGTCGTTCCACTTTTGCTTTGGCAACGTAAACGTGTTTTCTCGTAGCAATAAAGCTCCTTTGAATAGAAATTGAATAGAGAGAGAGAGAGAGAGAGAGAGGGAAAGCGGGAGAGAGGGAGATAGAAGGCGAGTGAGCGTGCGCGAGAGAGAAATGGAGGACAAGGTGACATATTTTGTACAGGAACATCTCTCTGTCCCTCCATTCACCTGTCCTACTCTGTCTGTTCCCCCTGCAGCCTGTCCCCATTAACTCCAACAGGAGCACCCCTCCCCTAACTCCTTCTCACCCTCTCCATTCTCTCATCTCCCTTCCCCACTGGTTCAAAGTGGCGTTCACACACCCATGTACAACAAAAGCCCTCCCCACCGCCCACCCCCGCCCCCACTCACATGCACCACCTTCCAGAAACACTGTGCCCTCAGGTATGGAATTCAATCACTTTGCAAACAAAACAGGCGGATCAACCCAAATCTGACTATGGAGGTGGAGAGAGAGCAACAAAGACATGCCAGATTCCCCTCCTAGATTAGGCCACGGCCCCGAGGGAGGGCAAGAAGAGGGAGGAGGAGGAGGAGGGGTTTGGGCGAGGGTTTGGTTTGTGGACTTGTTGTTTTTGTTTTGTTTTGGGGTGAGACGGTGGTAAAACTAACTGTCTGCCAGAGCAGCAGCACCAATAACAAGCGCCTCCGCCCGCCAGTCACTGCCAGTCCCATTTCCATTGACTTCTATTAAATTCCCCCAAGGAGGCTGGAGGGCAGGGCGCTATCGGCCTAATAGAGTAGTGGTGGTTGATGGGGGTGGTGGAACTCTGTGCTATCATCACAGCCCACTGTGCTGCGTCTGTCTATGAATATGGAGTGCAGCCTGACAAACGACCATGTCCTCTAACACTGTGCTCTCCCTTCTCCCTCCATCCCTGGGCCATCCAAGACCAACCCAATCTTTCTAAGTGCCGGCCTGGCGGGCGGGGGGTTGGTGGCTAGCCCTCTGCTCTAATGTCACTTGTCATTGGTGTGACCACAAATGACACTTTTGTTTAAAACGGCATCCATCACCCCCGCCCCAAGCCCCTGAATCCTGCCTGCCTGCCCCACCACCACCACCACGCAAAGGAATCTGGGTAGCCAGGGGGACTGTGCAGAGACATCAGACAGACTTGTGGCGAGCCACATAGATTGGTTAAAGTTTAAGAAATGCAAGCGAAATGTAAAAGTGGCAGATATAAATGATACTCCGGCATTTGGTTGGTATAATGTAAGTGAACATCCCTGCCCGTTTACCAGGCCAGTAGCCATGTGAACCCGCCTGCATTGTGAAATCCCCAGACTTAATATTCAACTCCAAGAGTGTGCAACCACTCTCAAAGTGAAGTGAACAGGACTTTGTGGTGCTGCTCGTTAGGTGAACCAGCAAAGCTCCTGTGAAGCAGACCCCGACTCATTTGTCAAAGCCATGGAGAGAACAATGTTTTTCCTTTCTATCGTCATATGAGGAACACGTTTTCTTCATCCAAACACCTTGAGGTCTGTCCGACATCTTTGTAAGATTGATGCATAATTCAGGGGCCAGCTGCACTGCCTGATTGTGTTTAGAAGAACACACACACACACACACACACACACACACACACACACACACACACACACACACACACGCTCGCATGCACACCTAAAAAACACAAATCACACCTCCATTGCAAAACAAAGCGTAGCACGGATGAATCACTATAATGTGATTTCATATTTGTCTTTTTTATGTTGCACTAGCGTATGCTGCAAAACCAACTGCCCTTCGGGGACAAATAAAGTTGAAGATGAACGTGACTTTTTAAAGTCTATAGGACCGAAAGCATCTTGGGTAATGATGACAATTATGTGCTGAAGCCAAACTCCTACTCCCGTGCCAAGAATAGCCGAATCTACAAGCTGGCTTTGTAGATTCGGCTATTCTTTGCTGTCGTATTGCTAAGAATAACTCAGCCTTAAGGCCAGTCCTCTAGTTAACCTTGAGGTTGGAGTACACACTACACTAGGTATATGGATGGATGTGGACATAATGTACTATAGAGATATATACTGTACAGTACAGTACACAGGGGAGCAGCTCAGGGCAATGTTTAACATTGGACTCTCAATATTTATTAAAGGACGATGAAACCGGTTTCTACAGGATGTTTTTTTGTAGTTAGTTTTGCAGGTCATGTTAAAAACGACAGCATAATATGGGAGGAGGCATACAACTATCAAGTCTAGAAACTTAAGATATGGATGACACAAAAAATGCCTGAGGGGCTTGTTTCCATTGTGTCTAGGTAGAGTTGTTCTGATACTGGTATCGGTTACTCGGGCCGATACCACCCTCAAGTACTCGTACTCGATACTCATACTCGTAACCGGCCCCAATACTTTGACCCGAGTACCAAAACATCCTATAGAGGGTATGCGCGTGACATCATCATCAAACCAGGAAGTTATGCAGGAATGCCTACTGAGTGGCAAAAAACTACTTTCTGGCCTTGACAGCACATACATCCACACAGAAAAGTCCTATCTGATTGCATTAAACAACGTTAAACAATGTTAAACTCACTTTGCATGTTGCTTTGCCACTCGATTTGCCACTCGATGTGCCATTCACTTTAAGCATGCGCATACCCTCTATTGACACTAGGCTGAACGAAATGAACACTGCAGCAAATCGCCAAAAACTCTCCAAGATCTCCAAGCATAATCGATATATCGATATCACGATACATCGCGATATATATCTTATTGGCCAGTTTGTGACACAAATAATCTTGTAATCTTGTAAGATTTTGGAATACATACATAATTCCAGATTTTGCCTTTTATGCATGGTTATGTTTTTCATTTTCAGTTACAGATATCGTGATATATCGTTGATGAAATCTCTTGCAATACATTGAACATCGCAATATATCGAATAACGTGATATTATCGTTATCGAGGGCCTAATATCGCCACAGATATCGTATCGTGAGGTACCCATATCGTCCCACCCCTAATTGTATCCAGTTCATCATCTCCAAGACATACAATATCCTACATACAACACTAAAAGCAATAATAGTTACAGAAAAAAGTGGGTGGGGCGAGGGGCAGAGGATGCCACTCCCACTGAGAGTGTCAGCTCGTTGAGGGAGACTCTGAGGGCCAGCGGATTCCTATGAAAATCAAGCGATATGCACCAGTATAAGGTTATCAGTCGAATGCAATGGAGCCAGCAGGCTCCCCTGGAGCTGACTGGATTTGATTAGGAAACGTGGAGGCGTCCGACATGGCGTTGGTCACGTCCTAAAAGGAACTAAAACATAATTGCCCAGACTCTTCAACAAAGATGGCGAAAGCAAACATTCTTTGTTCTGTACTTATACATACAATAGTATGGTACAAAACACTGAAGTCCTTAAAGCAGAAACCTAACCTCAGTCTTAACCGTTCAAATAAGTCCCCTAACCTCATATCAGTCTTAACCGGCCACGTAAATCCCCTAACCTCATATCACTCTTAACCGGCCATGTAAGTCCCCTAACCTCCTATCAGTCTTAACCGGCCACGTACGTCCCCTAACCTCATATCAGTCTTAACCGGCCACGTAAGTCCCCTAACCTCATATCAGTCTTAACCGGCCACGTACGTCCCCTAACCTCATATCAGTCTTAACCGGCCATGTAAGTCAGTTTCACAATATTTTCACTTCAGCTGCAGTAATTTCACTCAGCACGGGCAAGTGACCGTGATGTAAGCCAGTGGTTCACAACCTCTGCATCATCAATGCCAAACCCTATAGGTGGGGTTGGCGAAAGGGCCTTTCTGTGTGGAATATGAATGTTCTCCCCGTGTTCTCCCCGTGTTCCCTAGGGTAGGACATTTTGTTCAGATATGCTTTGGGGGGTATCCAGTTCAAATATGATTATTTTGGGTGGTCCCAAGTTCAGGCCTGAAAAGGTTGAGAACCACTGATGTAAGAAATCAAAAATAGATAATCAAATTGGTAATGGATGTGTCAGAGTTACATGTCCCAATGTGCACTGAAAATACTGTTGACTGCTGTTTGATGCATATCGCCACACCCCTGGCTCTGGTCAAACCGAAATCTGACACATTATCAGTTGTATTAGCTGCAGCTGCGTTGCTTAATAGCCTGCCATGTTTTTAATCTGATGTAGTTTTGCATAGTGGCACAGGTCTGAGGTCTTGCATAAGACATACTGTAGACATGTTAAGAATATTAAGTGGTGAAAAAAAAACGTAGCAGGAACCTGAATAGAGAGAGAGAGAGAGAGAGAGAGAGAGAGAGAGAGAATGAAAGGCAAAACACAGGAGAGAAACAGAGGGAGCTGACTTGACATAACTGCTTTTTGTTTGTCAGACGATTAAGCTTGTACTTCCCTTCTCTCGACCTCTCTCGACCACCCCCACACACTGCAGAGAGGAGGGGAGAAGACAACAGAGGAACGAGCGGAAACAGCTACAGTATAGAGTGCATTTTTAGAAAGGGGGAGACAATGTGAGAGAGAGAGAGAGAGAGAGAGAGAGAGAGAAGACTGTTGCAACTCTGTAACGGTAGAGTCGCTGCCCGGCCGTTTTGTTGTCGCTGTTGTTATTATGATTTATTTTTTAATGAGCGCCACTGCCCTCCCCTCCGCCGCACAAAGGTCTGATTGAATGTGGCGTTCCATTAGCATGTAAAAGAGGCCCGGCTTCATCTGTGAGCCGCTGACTGACAGCTGATATGATCTCTGTAATTGCTCCATAGTGGAGCCAGAGCCAGTCGGGGGGGGGGGGGGGGGGGAAGAGAGAGAGGAGACTGAGATAAAGCAGACAGGACTGTGTGTGTGTGTGTGGGGGGGGGGGGGGGGGGGGTGAGAAGACATGGAGGGAAGTAAGGATTAGGATTTAAAGTAAAGGATGCGGAGAACTTGATGAAGCACACAGAGAGACATTGGTGGATCATCATGTGACTCCATTGTACAACCAATGAAAGTATATGTACTGTACACACAAACCCCATGACTTGTTAGCTAAAATGAATGTACTTGTGGTACATATGGCTGTGCGCGTTATGCACCAGTACATCCAATCCATATATACGTCTGGGACCCTATAGCGTAGCTGTGCAGAAAGCTGCAGAGGGTGTAGTGCAGTGGTTCCCAAAGTGGGGTCTGGGGACCCCCAGTGGTCCTTGAGGGAGTTCCAGGGGGTCCCCAGCTGAATGATAGTTAGGAACCAAATGGACCCTTATGGGCCTGTAACTCAGTCCATTTGGTTCCATTTGTACACTCTCAGAGTTAAATTAGCATTGATTTTACAATATGAATTGAGGTCTCAGAGATAGAAATGCCATTACATGGGGGTCTGTAGACCTAATATGTCAAACTGGGAGTCCTTGGAATTAAACAGGTTGAGAATCACTGGTCCCTGGAATATCTTTTCAAATGGGGGTCCGCAGACTAATTAGTGTCAATTTGGGGGTCCTTGACATGAAAAGGTTTGGGAACCATTGGTATAGTGGATGGGATGGATGGTCACTCTCTTTCACCACACGTGACAGGCGTTTTCAGGCCACCGAAAGTCGCGGTTGAAACAAACAATTGGCAATCCCGTCACACCTGATCCTTGGTACCGCTCTGTTAATATGACCCAGAATGGCCCACGGTGGTGTGTGTGTGCGTGTGCGTGTGCGTGCGTGCGTGCGTGCGTGCGTGCGTGCGTGCGTGCGTGCGTGCGTGCGTGCGTGCGTGCGTGCGTGCGTGCACACCACTGCACCATGCCTCTCTCCTCTCGGCCTGCTGCCTTTGTATAGATAGCGATTTCCTTCTCTGTTTTCTTTCCATCACTCTCTCTTTCTGGTTTTTCTTGTTCACTCTGCTCTCTCTGAACTCCTTTACATCTACTTCCTCATTCCCTGCATCACTGAGCAACCCCCCCCCCCCCCCCCCCCCCCATTCGCTCACCCCCCCGTCTCTCCTCTGCCCCCCTCTGTCGCCCTCGCTTACTGGCTCTGGCTGCTTCTCTCTCTCTCTCTTCCCTTTCTCTGCAGTAAATGGTGATTGAGCAAACAGTGTGGCGGAGGAGCAGAGCTGCAGAAAAAGATGGTTATCCTCCTGGCTCCACGTGCCTCGCATCCCAAAAGCCTGGTGCCTTCCCCCCCTACCCTACCCTATACGCTGTCCTCCTCTGCTATGCTAAAAGCCTGGTGCCTTCCCCCCCTACCCTACCCTATACACTGTCCTCCTCTGCTATGCTATGCTATGCTATGCTAAAAGCCTGGTGTCTTCCTCCCCTACCCTACCCTATACGCTGTCCTCCTCTGCTATGCTAAAAGCCTGGTGCCTTCCCCCCCTACCCTACCCTGTCCTCTGCTATGCTAAAAGCCTGGTGCCTTCCCCCCCTACCCTACCCTACCCTGTCCTCCTCTCCTCTGCTATGCTAAAAGCCTGGTGCCTTCCCCCCCTACCCTACGCTGTCCTCCTCTGCTATGCTAAAAGCCTGGTGTCTTCCCCCTCTACCCTACGCTGTCCTCCTCTGCTATGCTAAAAGCCTGGTGTCTTCCCCCTCTACCCTACTATACCCTGTCCTCCTCTGTTATGCTATGCCACATGACTGTGTGACACGCACATGCAGTCCCAAGGCGTCGACTCATCTGTGCATTAATCGCAGAGGACGGACCAGCGGTGTCACCTCGATCAGTGTGACTTAACGTGCGTGTACGCGTATGTGTGTGTGTGTGTGTGTGTGTGTGTCCTCCAGGCCCTGTGGGGGTTGTGGTGGGGGGTGGGGAGGGGGCTCTGACGAGGATGTGCAGAGCCAGCATAATTTCTCGTCCCCGCGGAGGCCCAGCTATAGGTGACGGTGAAAGATGTCAAGTACACGCAAGAAAGTGCAAATATTCCAAATGTGCACGACACGCTAAACGGTAATAATATTGCATGACGGGCGAAATGGCGGAAGCTCTGGGCTCTCTGAACATGTCAGGCCCAGAGAGCCGTGGGGGAGAAAACTGGAAAATAACTACCTTTTGTCTGGTCACAATAACATGGAGGCTGAATTGCCCAGATAGGCGCTATCTGATTCATTTAAATTCCATCTGCATAAACTGTGGCGTGTTGTTGTTGTTGCAGATGATGCAAAATGGGTGTTATGTTAAATGGCGGCAGATTATGCCACAGGCAAACATTGTAGTCCACTGGGGCTGCAACCATGGATTATTTTCTTCGATCGAATAATCTTGAAGCACATTTTTACATAGATCTTTTCAAGGGGAATCGATGTGATTTTCTTTTTGATTGATTTCTTATAATCAAGAAATCAACTAAATTAGTCTAATTAACCACATAAGCCCTATTTTATACGTCATCCTCTATCTATTAAAGCTGTCTTAGGGGAGGAAGGACCTGACAGCAGATCGGGGCCACGTCACTCTGACTCAGAGTCAGACATACCGTAACCACTTCAACCCTTTTCATATCAAAGTCCATTATTTATTTTGTATTTAAGCCACGGACCACCTTTTGATGAGATTTTGCCTCTCAGACCCAAAACGTTGAATATTTTGTTGTCGTTGGATAAGATTTTGTCCACAATTCCATGCTGTATTGAAGTTGGTACACTTTAATAGGAGAGATAACAGGCAAACCTGATCAAAATAACAATTTATTTGAAACCCAATGTTGGTTTCATTTTACACTCTCAAGAGTTAAAGATCTATTAGGGTCCATTTGGTTACAGCAACTCTCTATCATTTAGCTGGGGACCACCTGGAACCCCCTCAAGGCCCACTGGTGGTCCCCGGACCACTGGTTAACCATAAACAAACTGCTTACGCCCATATATAGGCAAATAAATGGTAAATGGTGCATTTATATAGCGCCCTTATCCAAGGCGCTTTACATAGATTGTGCATTACATTCACCCATTCACAGACGCATTCATACACCGATGGCGGAGGAAACCATGCAAGGCCCCAACCAGCACATCAGGAGCAATTAGGGGTTCAGAGTCTTGCTCAAGGACACTTTGACACCAACTCTGGGGGAGCCCGGGTTCGAACTGGCAACCTTGCAGTTACCATAACCCCGGACCACTGCCGCCCATGCTCATAGGCATGTCACTATGACTGATACATAACCATAAACAAGCCCCATACGCCCATATATAGGCAAGTCACTATGACTCAGACATAACCATATAAACAGACCCCATACATCCATAAATAGGCAAGTCAATATGACTCAGACATAACCATAAACAGACCCCATACATCCATATATAGGCAAGTCAATATGACTCAGACATAACCATATAAACAGACCCCATACAGTAGGTAGGACCACGGCCCCTGACACTATGACTCAGACATAACCATATAAACAGACCCCATACGCCCATACAGTAGGTAGGACCACGGCCCTGACACTATGACTCAGACATACAGTAGGTAGGACCACGGCCCTGACACTATGACTCAGACATACAGTAGGTAGGACCACGGCCCCTGACACTATGACTCAGACATACAGTAGGTAGGACCACGGCCCTGACTCTATGACTCAGACATACAGTAGGTAGGACCACGGCCCTGACACTATGACTCAGACATACAGTAGGTAGGACCACGGCCCCTGACACTATGACGCCCATACAGTAGGTAGGACCACGGCCCTGACTCTATGACTCAGACATACAGTAGGTAGGACCACGGCCCCTGACACTATGACTCAGACATACAGTAGGTAGGACCACGGCCCCTGACACTATGACTCAGACATACAGTAGGTAGGACCACGGCCCCTGACACTATGACTCAGACATACAGTAGGTAGGACCACGGCCCTGACTCTATGACTCAGACATACAGTAGGTAGGACCACGGCCCCTGACCCTATGACTCAGACATACAGTAGGTAGGACCACGGCCCCTGACACTATGACTCAGACATACAGTAGGTAGGACCACGGCCCTGACTCTATGACTCAGACATACAGTAGGTAGGACCACGGCCCCTGACACTATGACGCCCATACAGTAGGTAGGACCACGGCCCCTGACCCTATGACTCAGACATACAGTAGGTAGGACCACGGCCCCTGACACTATGACGCCCATACAGTAGGTAGGACCACGGCCCCTGACACTATGACGCCCATACAGTAGGTAGGACCACGGCCCCTGACACTATGACTCAGACAGTCTGATCAGCGGTGCGACGGACAGCGAGAACAACGAAAATATAGCTGCTCTAATCTCTCAGCACATTCCATTGTAACGCCTTATGAGCCTATAGATATTTTCACTATTTTACAAAATGGTTGAAAATCGATCATAGTATTAAAAATCACACCCGTGTGAACTGAGTGGTGCAAGGTCTTATACAGCCTGATCAGCTGTTGTCTGACGTAATGTCAGTGACCATGGTAACCATGCTCACCTGTGCACGGACACGTTCACAGGTACACGGACACGTACACAGGTACACAAACATACAGACAAAGCTGGTTGTTGGAGTGGTTTGCACCACTCAAAAACGATAACTGTGTCATAATCGATTCATTAGTTTGATTAACACTTTAATTGCCCGGGGTTATTTAATCCATTACATTATAGCGCCCATTCGATTTATAAACACGGACGGACCCCTTTTCCGGACGGACCGGTTGTTGTTGTGAATGTGTGTGTAGCAGCTAACAATAGCCACACCACTCTAGAGTCGATCAACAACAACGGGAGGTAAGAATAAATCTATCGCGACTAGCGACTGGACCGCGGAGCACCGTCTAACACAGGATCTTTTTTCATAATTAGATGGGATGATTTAGATCGCGAGTTATGAACGTTTTAAGATTTTCGTTTTCATCAGCTAAACGGGAGGGAGTTTTTCGATGACGTCTCACTCTTGCGCAACACAGAGGATTGCCCAACAGGCGCTCCTGGGCTATGGAGCCATGCGATCCGTTCTCATATCAATAAACTTCGTCTTTTGGACAATACTTCGTCCTGGGCGTCGGGCGTTACTAATAGAAAGGACAAAGAACTTCGTCCTTACAGTACCACATCTCTCTGCAGTGGTTCCCAAACTTTCTCACGTCACGGACCCCCCAAATTGACACTAATTAGCCCACGGACCCCCCATTTGACAAGATATGCCATGCAGGGACCCCCATAAGAGAATATCTTTACGGCTCTAGCAGGGTTTCTCAACCAGTTTAATTTCAAGGACCTCCAGTTTGACATGCATTAGTCTACGGACCCCCATTTAATGGCATTTCTATCTCTGGGACCCCCAGTTTTTTATTGTAAAATCAATGTTAATTTAACTGTTAATTTAAGAGTGTACATGTAATGACGATGTCCTGTATTAGCAGGGAGCTGTCAGTGGGCTGTGTGTAAGAGGCTCCTCGAGGAGGTCTTATATAGTTTAGAGGATCTGTATCTTGCCTTGGGCGTTGGAAGCACCTCCTTTTTATATTGCTTGTAGTATATTATATTATTGATCTTCTACTGCTTCTTCTTCTTCTGACTCTTCTGACTGACTGCCTCTAGTGCTCTGCTCACCATACTTTAGGGTGACGTGACGTCATGGCCTGAGGTCACACTGTCGACCGTTTCCGTGGCAACAGTACAAATGGAACCAAATGGACGCTAACGGGTCCATTTGGTTCCATTTGTACACCCTCAGAGTTGCATAAGGGTCCATTTGGTTCCTTTCCTATCTATCATTTAGCTGGAGACCCCCTGGAACTCCCTCAAGGACCCCTGGGGGTCCCCGGACCCCACTTTGGGAACCACTGCCTTACGGAACTACCTCTTTCCCGAGGCTGTCTACCTGATGGCCGTGGTTATATGCCTAAACCTATACCCATAGCCCTGTAACCTCACGAAAACTATGCCTATAACCCTAACCTTAACCCTATAACCTCACAGAATAATAACCTCAAAACCACTGGCATCAAGTACTAAGCTCTGTGACAGAGTGAATCCCCCTCCCCTTACAGAGTCCTTCTGAAGGTGGGTTAACTTTCCACCCTATACATGTGTCCACCCATCCCTCCCAGTCCCACTGGCCCACCCTTCTGTTTGCATGTGCCTCATCCATCCATCGGTGATGATAAATTAATAGGTGCTAATTGAAGGGCCCCTGTCGTCCCTGTGCCAGAAACTGCTGAGCAGCTGCGCCACAATGTACCACACGCACGCACACACGCAGGCACGCACGCAGGCACGCAGGCACGAACTCACGCACGCACGCCACGCACGCACATTTTGTATACCCTCTCAGAATAACATTAACCTCATGATTGTGCGGTGTACATATACACCCATACCATGCAGCGTAACTCTTTTCTCCACCCTCCATGCTAGCCTGCGCGGCACTATAATGCACCATGAAATCTCTCACCCGCACAACTCATTTGCATGGGCATTACAGCTGAAGTGCTATCAAATGGTTCCCGGACTTAACAGCTGGGATTTGATGCGTGTTTGCGAGCGCTGTGTGCAATGTGCAGGGGTGGACAGTAACTAACTAACTCATTTTACTTGAGTATTTGTACTGTATTTCTGGATACTTTCACTTGGACATTTCAAAAACAAATGTTGGGTACTTTTGACAATATTTGTTCATTTTGTAATGACATCAAAATATACTTATATCAAAATGTATCTAATTTCTTTTAAACCGATCTACAAGTGCAGATCTTGTAGATTGGCTACAGTAGTGTGTGGTTAATGTATGTTGTGTATTAATAATCTAAACGTAACTTAAAGCTGCTATAAGCAATAACATGTCCAAATTTTAATGACCTTTTTTCTTTTTCTTTTTCAGACAGCCAGCAATGAGTAAAACGCTCCCCCAAAGATATGAGTCTCTGTGACACATCTAGCTAGGGGCCACAATCTGCATTCAAAGATGTCCCTAGAAGTTTTGTCATTACCCATTGCTGGCAGTCTGAATACCAAAAAAAAAGAAAAGGTCATTAAAAATGTGACATCATTGCTTATAGCAGCTTAAAGCTGTAAAACAGTTACAGGCTATATAGTTACAGCAGGCTACTTTCCACCACCGCACTGGCAACAGTATGAACATCTGAACGTCCAATGAGAACACAGCAAACATGCTTGTTGTTTGTTTGCTGCCTAGTATGATTCGCCGGGTTCGTTCTGAATCTAATGATCTGCTCTGTGGTCGTTGCGTGTTGCCGGGCGGGGGATTAGCGTGTTAATCGTCTACATGTTGACATACACACTAGTGCAGTGCTGGTCAGATTGATGTGTTTGTTTGAGTGCAGGCGCAGGGATGGCTGCACGCGCTCCGTGCGCCAGTGAGCCGACTGCATCAGCGGCTCGCTGCTAATCTAAGGACTTAATGCCACACACACACACACACACACACAGACGGCGACAATATCGTTCCCTCGCCCCAATGTTTTATTCAGATCGGCGTTGTGCGCGTTAGTGATAAGTGTTGAGATCTATCACTGTTGCATTCGCTTACGCAAAGCCTCTGTCCAAATCAATGAGGCCCTGTCTGCAGAAGTAGTTTATCACCGGCAATTATCCTCCACGTATAACACCCTCTTTCCTCGGTGTAGACTGAGGACCCAGCAAATAGGACGGGTCGCAATTTCTGATTCAATGAATATTGATGGGAACCCTCAGGCCAATGCTGACATATGTATAGTCTATATAAATATGCAACTGTTTGTGTGTGTGTGTGTGTGTGTGTGTGTGTGTGTGTGTGTGTGTGTGTGTGTGTGTGTGTGTGTGTGTGTGTGTGTGTGTGAGAGAGACGGGTACGCACTTGATAATATTTGTGTGTTCGAGCTAAAATAACATTTAATTTGTTTGTGTGACGCGTGCGTGCGTGCATGCGCAATTGCCGTGCACACCTGTGTGTGTCTGCCGTAGACACCAGCTGGCGGATCTCTTTGTACTGTGTATATCTGCTGCAGTCCAGTCCAAACAGCCAGAGGAGACAAACAGAAGCTTCAGTCTATTCTCTCTCTCTCTCTCCCTAGCCTGCTCCCACTGCCCAGACATATTTGTGTGAGTGTTTGCAGTTTGCCAAAATGACGTGCGCACATCAAAGGCTGCGGGTTGTAGTTCGCCAGGGAGCGGGCTTCCAAATCTGACCACCACCTCATGCAGAGCAGACAAGTTATCTGTTATCTGTGTGCTGCATATTTAATTGTGCATGTGTGAATTTGGGCATATACTGTACGTGTATGATGGACATAAGCATTGTGGGGCGTATTTCCAAAGCGGTGGCATAGCTCCCACAAGGCCAGTGATGTGATAATATACATATATCCGTGCGTGCGTGCGTGCGTGCGTGCGTGCGTGCGTGCGTGCGTGCGTGTGTGCGTGCGTGCGTGTGTGTGTTCTGGTGATGTGTGCGCACGTGGCCACGGTGCACGCAGGTGTACAGGCGGGGTGAGGAGGGTGCTGTAATGGAATGCCTGGGTGTGTGTTGCGCGTGCATGAGCTCAGAGGACACACACACACACACAGATGTGATGCTGCGGTGGCGATAGTGGCTAACCATTATGTGGCTCTTCCTGTTCCTGCCGTGCATCCCACCCTCATCTCCTCTCCTCTTCCTCCTCTCCCTCTCTTCATCCCTCTCCCTCTCCTCTCCCTCTCTTTCTCCTCCTCTCCCTTTCCTCTCCTCCTTTCCTTCTCCATCTCTCTCTCCGCCTACTCATCTCTCTCTTTCTATCTCTCTCTTTCCTCTTCTCCCCCTAAGCCTCTCTTCTTGTCACCCTCTCTCTCTCTCTCTGTCTGTCTCTCTCTCTCTCTCTCCCTTTCTCGCCACGCAGCTATGAGAGTCACAGACTGCGGCAGCGCAGGGCAGTGAAACGGAAAATACAGTGATTGTTTCTGACGAAAATGGAGGGGCTGTGTTAGAGGGAGATGCTAGAGAGAGGAGAGAGAGAGGGAATCAGTGACAGGCCGAGAGAGAGAGAGAGAGAGAGAGAGAGAGGAGGGAAGGATATGAAAGGAGAACAAGAGAGAGGGACAGAGAGAGAGAGAGAGTGATGAAGGATGAGAGAGAGGGAAAGAGGCAGCATTAGAGAAGGCCATTTTTAAGGTCACTACATTGCTGTATGGGCTCAAGGGAGCACGGCAGAGGATAACAGCCCCACTGAGAGCTACTGGCACGTGTGAGAGAGTTAGAGGGTGAATTATACCGAGTTAGAAAGACAGAGAGAGAGAAGGGAGGGGTGGAGGGTACAGAGAGAGAGAGAAGGGAGGGGTGGAGGGTACAGAGAGGGAGAGAAGGGAGGGGTGGAGGGTACAGAGAGGGAGAGAAGGGAGGGGTGGAGGGTACAGAGAGGGAGAGAGAGAGAAGGGAGGGGTGGAGGGTACAGAGAGGGAGAGAGAAGGGAGGGGTGGAGGGTACAGAGAGGGAGAGAGAAGGGAGGGGTGGAGGGTACAGAGAGGGAGAGAGAAGGGAGGGGTGGAGGGTACAGAGAGGGAGAGAGAAGGGAGGGGTGGAGGGTAGAGAGAGAGAGAAGGGAGGGGTGGAGGGTACAGAGAGGGAGAGAGAAGGGAGGGGTGGAGGGTACAGAGAGGGAGAGAGCTGGTTGGCACCATATGAAGAAGAAGCTAACCTTGTTCTGCACCATGCACACACAGCACCTCAGCTGTCACCAGGCTCAGCGCTCCCTCCCTCTCTCTCTCTCTCTCTCTCTCTCTCTCGGAGCCGGTGGGGACATGCATCATTCATGAGCGAGGGAACTTATTTGCCTCTGTCATCTCGTCACCGGGAACACGTGTCCACAGAAGTCCAGTCTGTCACTCACAGTCGCCGCCGACTATACATTTACTGGGTCAGCGGGAATTCTCAGATGAAACGGCAAAACCGATCTGGTGGCACCACCAAAATATGGCAGGAAGGAATAGCTAACAAGAACTCAATGGCTTTTATTCAGACTACTAATGCAAACCGGAGATAACTTTTCTTGCCATCGTGCAGCCTGATTTATGCTTAAGTTCTGTGTCACAGTTGCACTCTGAACGCGTAAATCAAGCATAAAGCCTTTCCGCTGAAAAAGCAACAATTATTTTTGATTGAAATTTGAGTATATATCTAAAAGATTGTAGGTAATTTACAGAGAGATGATCTGCAGACCGGAATCCATTATTACTATTTATTATTTTAGATGACATGAAAGACAGTGAATTTCAACTGAATCATTTGAATTACATGTAGCCTGACAAGAGATCACACATATAATTTGGAAATTGCCCGTCAGTGACTGACGGATGAGAGAATGAGAAGACGATGGTGGAGCACGCCGAGCGTGTTAATAATATTGTGTTAACATGAAAGTGTAATAATAACCGTCATCATCCAGGACGTGTGTCCTGCCCCCCAGTACTGTATATGCATTGCACTGCAGCCTTGTGCCAGGCAGGCCTGTCCTGGTTGGTCCCCGTGCGACCGTGCGTGCGTGTGCCCAGTGTCGCAGCCTCCTGTGAGGCTACAGCCGCTGTGAAGGTCACCCTGCTGCCTGCCTGCCTGCAGCTATGGATTACACAGACGTGCACACTCAGGCAGAATACGATACCGTCCTTGAGGGGAGGTCTGCGGCTGCTGGTGGTGATGGGGGGGGGGGGGGGGAGAGGAGGAGGAGGAGGATGAGGGGAGGGGGTAGCGAGTGGGGGTAGGGCTGGGGGGTTGTCTCCGACTGCTAGCTGGACCCATCGGGATCCACTATAGGCTCACAGCAGAGCCGTCCCCTAGTCGAGGCGGCGCTGCGTCATCGGAAGACGGTCAGACGCCGTGTAGCGTAGCGAGGAGAGTAGGGTAATGGTTGTCACAATTATTATATAATCGTCTAATCGCAATTGTTTAAGGTAATATTTTGTCATAATCGGCATAATCGCGTCCATGTCAAAAAAATGTCATACATTAAAAAAAAGCTAAAATAGCAGATCTACAAGTTTGCAACTCGTCACTTCGCGTCAGCTATTTCTGCTATGTTTTGATGTAGCCTATAACTTATGTATACTATAACAATGCCAGTAATTTCTAGGTTATATTTGTCATATCTACCACTGTGAACGATGTTATCACAAAACCTAAAAGGCAAATGGAAACGTGATTTCTATTCATAATGTTCAACGTCAAAAACACAATTAAATCGTTATTTGGAATTATTTGTGTGACAATTCATCGTCAACTTAAATGTATAAATATCATAACAGCCCTAAAGGAGGGTAGGTGCTAAGAGAAATTACCGGCGTGTAGAAACAACTACAGTATGAGAACATAATATGACACGCGGCTTTCTGACAGAAAGACCTTAGCACTGTGCTAAGGTCTTTGCCACTGAAGGAAAGTGCGGCAGTGCTGTACGATAGACATACAGCAACTGAGCAACACTATATAAAAGGCAAAAGGCATAGACTCTTCTATCATGAGGGGTGTGTGTGCTTGCTTAGTAATAGAGTCCAAAGGGAAGCACACACATCCCAACTTTTGTTTCTTCTTTTTTCATCAGACCTGATGAAGACCCACAATGTTCGAAACGTCATACTTTTTGATGAATACATTTTCTACTGGGAGCTGAGTAACAGTGTGCGAACTTCTTCTCCAATGCGCTTGCTTAGTACCCTGACCCATGCATCACTGTGTGCGAGCGTGCGTGAGAATGATGGAGAAAGACGAGATACATCAGTAAAGGAAGAAGGGTGTAAACAATCCACTGATGGGAATAAAGAAGATTGTGTGGAAGAGAGAGTGGACTGGGGCAGCAGCATGACATGTAATGTAATGTGTGTCAGATTGAATACACCTTCCCCCAAACACACACACACACACACACACACACACACACACACACACACACACACAGGCATGGAGAAGGTCGGAACCCTGATTTGATTTTTCGTACATCCGTCAAACCGTGTCGCTCACCAAAAGTAGCAGCCTTTCAAGTGAAATTATTTTCAGCGAGGGTTGTGGTCGTAACAAGCCTATGATTATAGGCTCGAGACACATTATTTACCAAGACGCCTGAGGGCGAGAAGCGACCTCGCCCTAAAGGGCGAGGTCACGTGCACTGGCCATATATGGAGCGTATGTTGAGTGTACAGGGTGTGATGAGGTCAGATATGGAATGTCAGAACAGGTCGTGGCAACGGGGGCAGTGTATTGAATGTACAGGGTTTGATGAGGGCCCAGGTAGGGACGGGCCTTAATTTTCGGGCCTGTTCCGAACTCTAGTTTGAACTCTAGTTCTGGCCAGACGACGGGGCCGCTCGTCGGCAGTCTCCTCCGTGAGAGTGTGGAGGTCATACTGCTGGGGCAGATCGGCATGTGCACGCATCCACCTGGGTGACGTCAGACTGCTGGGGCAGATCGGCATGTGCACGCATCCACCTGGGTGACGTCAGACTGCTGGGGCAGATCGGCATGTGCACGCATCCACCTGGGTGACGTCAGACTGCTGGGGCAGATCGGCATGTGCACGCATCCACCTGGGTGACGTCAGACTGCTGGGGAAGATCGGCATGTGCACGCATCCGCCTGGGTGACGTCAGACTGCTGGGGCAGATCGGCATGTGCACGCATCCACCTGGGTGACGTCAGACTGCTGGGCGAGTGCTTTGGCATGGGATGAACTTTGACCAATAAATCACAATGACCTGGGCACCATATACGGGGGCTGATGTCACGATGACCTGGGCACCTGGGGGCTTGCCTGGGTGACCAGGGGGCTGATGTCACGTGATGTCATGATGACCTGGGCACCTGGGGGCTTGCCTGGGGTGACCAGGGGGCTGATGTCACGTGATGTCACGATGACCTGGGCACCTGGGGGCTTGCCTGGGTGACCAGGGGGCTGATGTCACGTGATGCCATGATGACCTGGGGGCTTGCCTGGGGTGATCGACGGGGATTTGAGTTATAGGTGACACTATAACCAGCGTGACGGGGATTGTGGGTTAGGTGTCAAAAACGCAAGGTTTCATACTTAACTGCTACCTCCGGTCGTAATTCCTTCGGGTGAAAAACAGACACTTCAATGAGCATGGAACTATATCTCAAGCTGAGTTGCCATGCGACCAGTCATGGACGGTATAGCAAATGAGATTTATTTAATACTGTACTTAAGTAACTTTATCTGAATACTTGCATATTCGTTTATTTATTATTATTATTGTTTTAATTTTATTTATTTACTTATTTACTTATTTACTTATTTACTTATTTTTTATGGGGGGGGGGGGGATATACGTATGACTTGGGGTTTTTGAGTGGTGTAAACCACTCCTACAACTGGATTTTGTGTGCAGAAAAAAATGAGCATGGTTGCTATGTTCAAAATAATTTCTGAC
The DNA here is from genome assembly GCF_951216825.1 of Electrona antarctica. Classification (NCBI taxonomy): domain Eukaryota; kingdom Metazoa; phylum Chordata; class Actinopteri; order Myctophiformes; family Myctophidae; genus Electrona; species Electrona antarctica. The sequence goes on from NC_136807.1 coordinate 40,327,669, forward strand.
GTAATTAAATCACACCCGGGTGAACTGGATGACCGTAGCAACCATGCTCATTTTTTCTGCACAAAAAAAGCCAGTTGTGAAATCACATCCGGGTGTGATTTCATTACGTCAGATCAGAGCTGATCATGCTATATAAAACCTTACACCACTCAGTTCACACGGGTGTGATTTTTGGGGATACATATGACTTTCACTCCACTACGAAAATGTGGTTAATTACATTTTGAATACAATGATGTTAAATGAAAGACTTTGAATACTTCTATACTTCTTGAACCACATGTACTCCAGTACTCAGGTAACACATTTTACAGAGCAATGTTCAACAGTAGTAGAGTAATAGTATAAAGTACTGGTGGTTTGAGGGTAACCAAAAGACTCACCCCAAAGCAAGCTCGCCCCCATTTTCTTTTCTGCCGACCACACGCCGGGGAAGTTCTTGTAATCTTGTATTTGTTTTACTGAGGATAGGATTAGAAATAGGTTCAGGGTTAGGCATAGTTTTACTGGGGTTAAGGTTAGGAACAGGGTTAGGTTTTGGCACCGTTTCACTGAGGTTAGGTTAGGAATAAGTTTAAGTTTAGGCATACCGGTAGTTTAAGTTACAAGCTTCTGCCTATATACCTTTTCGATCATGTTAAAAGAAAAAAAATATTCCTGTAATGCCTCATTGAAAAAAGATGAAAATAAACCATTCATTCATTCATTCATAGTTTACTCTCTTCGACCCTTTCCGAGGTCGGTGGGTTTGCGCCCGGCGTGACTGTTTTGGTATTCGGTTTGAGTACTATTTGTCTAAGATTGCATGTGATGCAGCCATATACTAACCCTATACTTGGTTTGACTGGAGTCCATCAGGGCTCTATACTAGTAACCTTTCTGTTCTTGCACTATATTAAATATTTATGCTGAAAATAGACGACCGGCTGCTATTTTCCCCCCATAATACGGATGCTGGGATTTATACTGGTTAAGCCAGTGGTTCCCAAACTTTTTCATGTCAAGGACCCCCAAATTGACACTAATCAGCCCTGTGGGCCCCCATTTGAAGAGATATGCCAGGGACCCCCATAAGAGAAGATTTTTACGGCTCTAGCAGTGATTCTCAACCCGTTACATTTCAAGGACCCCCAGTTTGACATGCATTAGGCTACGGACCCCCCCATTGAATGGCATTTCTATCTTTGGAACCCCCAATTTATATTGTAAAATCATTGGAAATTTTACTCTGAGAGTGTACAAATGGAACCAAAAGGACAAATGGACTCGGTCCATTTTACAGACCCATAAGGGTCCATTTAGTAGTTCCAAACTATAATTTAGCTAGGGACCTCCTGGAACTCCCTCAAGGACCTCTGGGGGTCCCCAGACCCCACTCTGGGAACCACTGGGTTAAGCTACAAAAAAAAGGAGAACAACTGGAGAAAAAAAATATACGTGTGTGAAAAGAATCCTCCAGGTATTTGAAGTTTCGTAACAGCATTGATGGGCCAACAACAAGCCTTTAGATGAGTCACGGAGCTCTCCCAGTTGGTACGAGGAGGGGTAATCTAATCCTAGAAGTGTTCATCAAAAGATATCACAGAGCCTGCAGGCTCGCACAAAGAACCTTCAAAAAGCACATTCATCACTCCCGTTTTCTCTAGCCCGGGACTCACAGAGAAAAGGGAATGACACCTTTCATCCTGTCAAATTGTGCAACGAGGGTCAGTTTTCCTTTGAGTGCATGCGATGGGAGCCGTATGTGACAATGGGTCTCTCTGGAGCCATGCGGCTCTTTAGAGGTCAGGAAAGACAAAACATAACACGTACTCTGCTTGTGTGTGTGTGTGTGTGTGTGTGTGTGTGTGTGTGAGAGAGAGAGACTGTATGTGACAGAGTAGCTCTCTCTCTCTCTCTCTCACACACACACACACACACACACACACACACACACACACACACACGCACACACCTTGGCAGACTGTGCTGTCGTTCGTTGGCTTGGTTCCCCCCCGCTGTGACCTTAATTTGTGGAGAAGATGTGCCCACTAGGCTGCTGATGCACCTCAAGGGAACATTCTGACACTCTGTATATGATGTACATTTGGATATGAATGTGTTTTAGAGAGAGAGAGAGAGAGAGATGGTGTGCGTGCGTGCGTGCGTGCGTGCGTGCGTGCGTGCGTGCGTATTCGTGAGTGTGTGTTCCATCCTGTGTGAGATTTCCACGTAAGCTGCTGCCTCATTCGCAGGTTTAAAGAAAAGAGCAGACAGGAAGGGGAGAAGCCGGCGAGGCTCCTAGCCGCCGCCGCATGCCAGGCCTCCACAAAAGGTAAAAGAACACAAGCTGTCTCCCTGTTGGCTAATCCTCTAATGAAGATTTGTGGCACTGGCTGCCTGGTGATTATTGGCCCCGCACACAGACAAAAAAAACCCTCCTCTGTGCTACTGTAAATACAATCCCTCACATTTATACAAGCCCTTGCAGGTGCACGTATAGGAAAACAATAGTCTCACACAACAACCACCTGTCAGCTAAAACCTTGCATTTAAACTTTTCACGTTTTTTCCCCGTGAATTACTGCCCTAGTAGTTCAATCATACATACAGCGAAAATAGCCGATCAACAAGCTTGTAGATCGGCCATTTTCACTATTTCAAACAAATGCACGGAATAACAAAGAAGGAACGTACAAGGACATACAAGGTTTCCACCTCTAAAGTCTTTATGCCTTGGTGTGTCAATGCAAGTGTAGCTTAACAAGAATTGTTACTAAAAAGAGCAGTTATTCAGTTGAAGACACAGCATTATTTTTGTTGCATGTGCTGAAGCATAAATCAGGCATAACCCAGCACCCTGTGCTCTGGCACACTGTCAAGCCACAAATCATCACAAAAACAATTATAGAAACAGGATCATAACAAAACAAACGTAACGTTAACTAATATTATTCAGATCTGAAGAGAGCAATGCGAGCGAGCTGATGTTTATGCTGTTATCTCCGTCTCATCGGGACAATTGTGCCGATCCTGACTATGCAAATTTTATGTTAAACACCGGTTTTCCAACCTTTCCACTTGGACTCCCTAATTTGTTCCATTTCATCTGGGCTGTTTTGAACCACATTAACACAACAGAGACCTGCCGTTTCTAACAGGAGCCGAGAGCCGTGTCGAACACGCAAGTTCTCCTTTGCATTAGGGGAGGAATTAATCCCTCAAGACAGATTTAGAATTTCTTTTTTTGAACCAAATGGGTTCCCATATCAGGGGGGCCAAACTGACAGCGGGAAGTATTTCAATCTGCAAATGTACAATACAAGCTTCATGTACAGTACGCTAAACAAAAGAGAGCATTGTCCTATACTAAATCCTTGCGCCATGTATTCACAGTGCGAGGACAGCTTATGGACGGCCCGGCCCGGCGTGCGTGGGTGCGTGTGTGGCTACATTCCAAGGAATGTAGCATGCAGCTAACCCCATCTACAAGGTGAAGGTGAGCGTGGCTCACCCCAGATACCACACCGCCCGTGTGTTCCTGACAGCCCTCAGTCTAACCCATCCCTTATACACTTCCTCTGCTCCTCTCCCTCCCCCGCTCCCCCAAGGCACAGGCAGGGCTATGGTACAGGTTCTGGCAGAACACCCTCCTCTCTCCTCCTTGCTCTTTGAAGGGTTGGTTATTCAGGAAGCAGGCATTGTGGAGACAGGTGTGCATACCAGACGCCCCTTCGCTGCGCTGAGAGCCCCCATGCCACGCAGAGCCAGTACCGCTATACAGAACCTGGCTAGCAGCGAGCCAGCCACCTCCTCCCGGCTCTCGTCCTAAACCTGATCTGAAACTCTCCAATAACCAATACCGCGCTATACTGTAGCTGTCACTGGGCACGGAGCCACTCGTGGCAGGTCTGAGCCCAACCTGTATTTATTTAATGTTTTCATCACCAAGGCTTCCTGCATCTCAGAGACCATTATACACAGCCCATTAAAATAAATTGGAATCGCCGCCTTTAGCCTGGGCGGGGTGATGCGGGCGCGGTAGAAGGGGTGAAGTGTTAGCCTATTTTTGGGCTGTGCATATAACATTAGGGATTAAAAGCTGTAGCTTGAGGCCTCTTGGGAGACGCGAAAGCTTGTGCAATTCTTTCGGCCCGCGTGCTACTGACCCTGTGGCGGTCACACGAGACGTGAGGTCAGATGAAAGATGTCCTCTCGGAGACTCAGATGATGCCTAATTCAAACTCTACTGTGGGGTGTCCCACGCAGCTGGCGAAAATAGCCGATCTACAAGCCGATCACACGTCGCGATGTGACACTTGGTTAGCTTGTAGAGGTTTATTGTCGGTGTTGGGATGCCGTGGCAGGGCGACGAATGAGCCAGGCTTGAGGCAAGGCCAGGCAAGGTCAGGCTGCAAGAGGCTGTGTATCTGACGGAGGGCCGGCTGGTTTCGGCAGCGAGTTCGGAGACACCATTCACATGCCCTCCTGCACCTGGCATGAGCCTGGAATACACTGGGAGACTGGGGCTCTGTGCCAGTTGGTGTTGTTTGGAATCATCTGTCAACCTCTCATCGTGATGCCCACATCCAGTCTTTCTCACCTCGCTCAATGCTCGTGTACTCTCTGCCTCTATCCTTTTGGTGTTCGCTCAATCCCCCCGTGTCCCCCCCCCCCCCCCCCCCCCCACCCCCTGCACGCGATCCCTCCTTTCCTCACCTCTTCAGTGCCTTCATCATCAACTTCCGCCTCCTCCTCCTCCTCTCTCGCCATGCCCCCCCATGCTGCGGTGACCTTGCTGCTGCGTCTCAAGGAGAATTGATTTCTCTTTCCTTCTTTGTGTGAAACCCTATCTCAACGGCACTCACAGGAATGTCCTCCCCCGCCAACACCCCCCCCCCCTCCCCCCCAGAGCCATGGATAGAACTAATTCTCATTCATGAAGATGCTTTTCACTCCATTTTATCGCCACCACCCCCCCCCCCCTCCCCCCTCCCCCCTCCCCCCTCTCTCTCTCTCTCTCTCTCCCACCACCCACTCTGAGTGCACAGAAATAGAGTGAGCATGATTAATGCAACATCTATCACTCCCGAACGCAATCTTTGCTCAACCTTTTCATGCTCGGCTGCTGTTTGGGGAAATTGTTATTCGGGGCACCTTCATGCACCATCTCTAAACTGTCACATTAGATGCTCAATGGACCAATTTGGACTCATTAAAGCTTTTTTTTTTTTTTTTTGTACTTTGTACATTTGATAGAAGGCGATAATAGAGATTATACAGAGAATAAGTTGGTTTATCCGTTACTCATACATCAATCAATTATGATTATGAGCAACATTCTTCAAAGCACGGTAATAAATTAAATGAACGTTGGATTCAAACCTTGTGAAATGCAATTTAAAGCAATCTATATCCAAAAGAACCCGGCCAAAAGTGTACCGCAGTTGAACCCCCCCCCCCCCCCCCCCCCCCCCTACACATGTACGAAAATATACACCACAAAACTAAATCCACCGTTTGCCTCCAGTCTATATTTTGAGAGCCGGAAATTCATTAACAATATCAATACTGATTCTAATGTGTGCAAACACAGGCAGCAGTGCCTCTCAGAGTCAACAAGAGGACAAGTCACGTAACACTGTGTCATGGTGCTCGCCTATTAATTCCTAAGGTTGGGGAATTCTATTTCTCCACTAAAGCAGTGGTTCTCAACCACACAGTGGGCCGGGGACCACCCATCTGACCACTTAACACAGAGGCCGCCGTGGTCCAGAAAAAGGCTGAGAAGAACCACATGCACTAAAAGGACATTTCACCCTTAACCCATTTCGACGCGTGGCCGTGGCCGAAAAAAAAAAAAGCCTTCTAAATTCTAATGTTTTCTGGAAAAACTAGACATTTTTATTCAAAAAGATGATACGTTGGCTATTCAAAAATAGCAGATGTACAGCAAACTTAGCTATTTTTCAGTTCAACATCTCAAATATGTTCCTTTTTATCAGATGGGCGTCCACGGGAAAATCTATATAAATGTAGGCGTCCTTGACCAAAAAAATTACACAGATGCTTTCCCGGATTAAGGGTATAAGCCTAATAATAAGGTATAGGCTTTCCATGGTCTAAATGGGTTAATACATCAGAGCCGCATCCTGCAGAGCTCCAGTGTAATTGCTTCTGCAAGAGAGATTATCACCACAGTCTGTAATAATTAGTAGATGGTTTGTGATGCGTACTGTATGGTCACACATACTGTGTGTGTGTGTGTGTGTGTGTGTGTGTGTGTGTGTGTGTGTGTGTGTGTGTGTGTGTGTGTGTGTGTGTGTGTGTGTGTGTGTGTGTGTGTGTGTGTGTGTGTGTGTGAGAGAGATGCGTACTGCATGTATAGTCACTGCATACTGTGTGGTGTAGTGTATTTCTATGTATTTCTTTTTAACAATACATATCGCGGTGAAGACTCGGCTCTCGTTACCTATAGATAAATGAGTTACGACAGACAGGAGAATTTTCGTCTTTGTGCATATGAGTGATGAATGAATGTTTGTTTGACAGAACGCCCCTGTAATAACATATAGACACATTTTAACACAATCAATACGGTAGCCACTTTCACCCTGGCATCCCAATTTTGGGCAGGTCCAAAAATATACAGATTTCAAAGCACGTTTTTTTTTAAACGTCTCAAACCACAAAAGAAACCAATCTACAAGCTCGCAACGTGTCGCATCCCCGGCGCGCTGTGAGCTTGTATGTACAACGGCATTTTTTTAATAGAGACACCATGCAAACGCTCCAGAGCTGCAGTGTGCGAGTGATAATCTGTCCTTTTCTTTCCACTTTGTGATCAGAGTGACTGTTGAAGCATGCATGCATAGTTTCCAGGCTCCAGTTTCCAGGTGTCCTCTGCCCCTAGGAGCCTCAGTACGTAGCCCGCCAGCCTGCCATCCAGCCAGCCAGCCTGCCAGCCAGCCAGCCAGCCAGCCAGCCAGCCAACCAGCCAGCCAAGCTGTCCTGTTGGTGAATGCACTAATGTGACACCATAATCACGCACAGGTGCAGCTCCGCGCTTCACAGAGCAACAGTATTGGACTGATGGCAGGCAGTAGCAGGTGCCAGGCACTGCCTGATGCAGTGATGCACTGTAGCTCTCAGAGCCGTACATTTCGTTCAAGCGTTCGAATGTGCAGTACTTGGGCTTATGGTTTTACATTCCGTGCATTCCGTGTTTCCGGGACCATGGAAGGCACTGCCAAGGTATAGTGCAAGTCACAAAGTGAAACGGCAGTGACATGGCCTCCGGCCATGCTGGTCTTTACCAAGTAGAGAGAGAGAGAGAGAGAGAGAGAGAGAGAAAGAGAGCACACTGCAGTGAGGAGAGAGAGGTAGAAGAGACACCTCCACCTACCTGCATTCTGCAGTGCTCCACACACACGCACATGCACATGCACACGCACACACACACACCGATAGGCCACACACAGACAATAGATTGCCCTCCCACAAGTCCAATAACAGGCCTATTCATTAGAGTCCCTTACAGACGGTATTGACAACCTGCTGACACACAGTCACTCCAGCATAAACAAATGGAGCAATAGAGAAAAGCAGACGAGGGAGGAGAGACCAGTGCAGCAGGGCTATAATACTGGGGTGTCCTCGCCATTCACAAAGACTGATGCAGTGGTAGCAGAGACTGTCTACTACAGCAGTGGGTTTCAACCTTTTTCAGACTACCATTCAATTAGATTTAGCCTCTCAGGCCCAAGACTAAAGGATATTGTTGTTGTTGGAGAAGATTTAATTCCATGCTATATTGATGTTTGTACCATAGGAGAGACAACAGGCAAATGTTGATCAAAATAACAATTCTTCTACATTCTCTAATTGTGTAGACTTCTGGTAAATTAATTAGTAATTTAACTCTTGAGAATGTAAAATGAAGCCAAATAGAGGGGTCTATAAATGTAAGCGTCCATTTGCTTTCATGTTAGAGTTAAAGATCTATAAGGGTCCATTTGGTTATCAAGTCTCCATCATTTAGCTGGGGACCACATGGAACCCCCTCAAGGACCACTGGTGGTCCCCGGACCACTGGCTGAGAACCACTGTACTACAGTATTTATACCAACCAAGTTCTACCAACCAATAATCACACACAAATATACAGTTCACAACTACACATACATACCCACTGACAGCAAACACACACAATGCAATCTCTTTCGGCCACGTCTGTCATTGTTGAGACGCCTAGTCTTATCACCATTACCAGTGTGTGAATAAGTCTTCTTGAAAAGGTACATGAGAAGGAAGATTGTAGCCTTGTGAACGTATGTTTTGTTTTTCTATTTTTTCCGCCAGGGAAGATCTATCAAGATATCGCCTTTAACGAGCATAAGGGAACAGCCACGTTAGTGGAGCGAGTTGACTTGCTGTGTTGTTTAGGTGACAACTCAGCACTCACAGGTGCTAATGGCCTATGGAAGTTGATGTGCGATTCTTGCCATGGCGTCAAGAAATAAACCTGCATCGACAACAGTTTGCACGGTGCCGTTATGTTCCGCTGCAGATTTCTCAATTTACGACTGTGCCGAAGTGCTCCAGTTATAAGTTTGGCATGATGAAAGGAAGCCTTAAGGGACAAACTGGGCCACGCATACCAAGTACGCAGCTCAGTAAAGACTTTGATAATTATTATGTCAGTCTGCCACAAGCCCAGAGTGCAATGCAATCATGGGGGGACAAAATGAAAATGCTGAACTGCTAAAAAAAAAATCTAAATTTTGGTTCGCGCTCTCTCTTTGAATTGACTGACCCCCAGAAGAGAAGAGAAGAGAAGAGAAGAGAAGAGAAGAGAAGAGAAGAGAAGAGAAGAGAAGAGAAGAGAAGAGAAGAGAAGAGAAGAGAAGAGAAGAGAAGAGAATGAGGGGTACGGGTAACCATATGAGCTATGCAGACAGTCTGATGTGTTATGAAGACAGATGAGGCTGGAATGGACACAGAAAATGCAAAGACAAAGAAACAGATAGACCACATGGCCTTGCAGGGTTCAGCGACTCTGACGCAGACAGGAAGAATGACACCTGAACCAATCATGACTTCGCTCAGCACCTACACAGTAACATTGTGTTAATTTAACCTAACACTGTCAGAGGGTTCCTTTTCTTCTATTCGCTAAAGCGGCACTATCGAACCTTTTTAATTAATTAAACGTAGTGGTATTTTGTCCCTGTTCTTCTATTGAGACATTTAGATCGCGTCACAGGATCTGACACAAATTCTGACCTGATGTCCAAGATTAATTTTATCCCCCAAGTAAGCTATTAACTCAATGGTAACCGGAAACCAGGTTCAAATCCGGGATAGAAGAGGAAAGTTACATAGTGCAGCTTTCATTACTTTGTGATTATCCAATCTGCTTTATTTTCTTGTTTGTATTGTAAATGATAACAAAGTATATACGCACACACACACACACACACACACACACACTACGCGCACACTACACGCGCGCGCACACACACACACACACACACACACACACACACACACACACACACACACACACACACACACACACACACACACACACACACACACACACACACACACACACACACCCCTTCCCAGAAGTTATCCCAGGATTCACACGAGTGTTCAATTCTCATCAGTGTATTCAACCAATCCTAGCGTTTTCACCTGACAATAGTTAATGTTACAGGGGACTTCTCAACAAAGGACCCTCCATTATTGGGTGGTCCCTGCAGGCATCCAGGTGCTGAACGTGTAGGACAGTGGTTCTCAACCAGTGGTCCGGGGACCACCAGTGGTCCTTGAGGGGGTTCCAGGTGGTCCCCAGCGAAATGATGGAGAGTTGGTAACTAAATGGACCCTTATAGATCTTTAACTCTTGATACTGAGAGCGTAAAATGGCCAGGTTTCATTTTGCACTCTCAAGAGTTAAATTATTGTAAATGATTTAATTTACAAGAAGTCTACATAATTAGAGAATAATTGTTATTGTGATCAACATTTGCCTGTTATCTCTCTGATGTTGGCATTTAAAGCAACCAAAGGTATGGCTCCCCCATATCTTGCCAGCATGATTGAACCCTACAAACCCTCCCGCGCACTCAGATCAGCCAACGCAGGGAAGCTGGAAGTACCCTCACTAAAAACGCCGGGACAACGCTCCACACGTCCCAAACTCTTCTCCCTTCTGGCCCCAAAACTGTGGAATGCACTTCCCGTTGCAATCAGAACTGCAGCATCACTCCCGATCTTCCGCCGTAGTCTGAAAACCCACCTTTTCAGACTCCATCATGGCCCATAGCACTTACCCTACCCCCCTTAGACAGCACTTCTTAGACTTATATAGCATTTGAAACAGACTTATAGCATGTCATGTAGACAGCACAATAAGTGCATTGTATGTAGTCATAGCACTTCATAGTATATAGTGTATAGTAGTCATAGCACTTCATAGTATATATGTACAGCATAGTATAGCATATATGTGTAGTTTATATGTATAGTGTCATTATATAGATATGTTCTAGTTATAGTTTATATGTATAGTGTCATTATATAGATATGTTCTAGTCACGTTCTTAGCTTACGCATGTTTCGCGATAAATGCTTTTTTACATATGTGATGTATTCCCATGCTTTTTGTTCTTGCTTATTGTAAGTCGCTCTGGATTAAGAGCGTCTGCTAAATGCCTAAATTGTAAATTGTAAATTGTCTTGTGGTGACAACATCAATACAGCATTGTGGACAAAATCTTACCCAACGACAACAAACTATTCTAAGTTTTGTGTCTGAGAGTCTACATGATCTCATCAAAATGGTGGTCCGTGGCTCAAATGCAGAATAAATAATGCATGGACCTGGATATGAAAAGGGTTGAAAGCCACTGGTGTAGGAGGTGTTGAGGCTAACGTGGTGGCTGACCACCATGACGCTGGTGTAGGAGGTGTTGAGGCTAACGTGGTGGCTGACCACCATGACGCTGGTGTAGGAGGTGTTGAGGCTAACGTGGTGGCTGACCACCATGACGCTGGTGTAGGAGGTGTTGAGGCTAACGTGGTGGCTGACCACCATGACGCTGGTGTAGGAGGTGTTGAGGCTAACGTGGTGGCTGACCACCATGACGCTGGTGTAGGAGGTGTTGAGGCTAACGTGGTGGCTGACCACCATGACGCTGGTGTAGGAGGTGTTGAGGCTAACGTGGTGGCTGACCACCATGACGCTGGTGTAGGAGGTGTTGAGGCTGACGTGGTGGCTGACCACCATGACGCTGGTGTAGGAGGTGTTGAGGCTAACGTGGTGGCTGACCACCATGACGCTGGTGTAGGAGGTGTTGAGGCTAACGTGGTGGCTGACCACCATGACGCTGGTGTAGGAGGTGTTGAGGCTAACGTGGTGGCTGACCACCATGACGCTGGTGTAGGAGGTGTTGAGGCTAACGTGGTGGCTGACCACCATGACGCTGGTGTAGGAGGTGTTGAGGCTGACGTGGTGGCTGACCACCATGACGCTGGTGTAGGAGGTGTTGAGGCTAACGTGGTGGCTGACCACCATGACGCTGGTGTAGGAGGTGTTGAGGCTAACGTGGTGGCTGACCACCATGACGCTGGTGTAGGAGGTGTTGAGGCTAACGTGGTGGCTGACCACCATGACGCTGGTGTAGGAGGTGTTGAGGCTAACGTGGTGGCTGACCACCATGACGCTGGTGTATAGGAGGTGTTGAGGCTAACGTGGTGGCTGACCACCATGACGCTGGTGTAGGAGGTGTTGAGGCTAACGTGGTGGCTGACCACCATGACGCTGGTGTATAGGAGGTGTTGAGGCTAACGTGGTGGCTGACCACCATGACGCTGGTGTAGGAGGTGTTGAGGCTAACGTGGTGGCTGACCACCATGACGCTGGTGTAGGAGGTGTTGAGGCTAACGTGGTGGCTGACCACCATGACGCTGGTGTAGGAGGTGTTGAGGCTAACGTGGTGGCTGACCACCATGACGCTGGTGTAGGAGGTGTTGAGGCTAACGTGGTGGCTGACCACCATGACGCTGGTGTAGGAGGTGTTGAGGCTAACGTGGTGGCTGACCACCATGACGCTGGTGTAGGAGGTGTTGAGGCTAACGTGGTGGCTGACCACCATGACGCTGGTGTAGGAGGTGTTGAGGCTAACGTGGTGGCTGACCACCATGACGCTGCTGTGAGACAATTCCGGACTTCAGAGAATTTCTATATTGCAGTATTGATACGTTTACTTAAGTAAAACATTTGAGTACTTTTTTTCCCCACCACTGCCAGTGACCATGTTCTCTACACGTGTAGGCACGTGTTCCGCCTCCATTTTGCTGGGTTCTTCCCTGTCCAGATGACACACGTACTGTACAGACATGCAAACAGCAGCAGCGGTCCCAAAACCCCTGGCTTGCTGCAGAGCCCATGGCAAAAGCAAAACGCTAAGCCGGGCTGCCTGCGGCTGTATAGACAGAGCACACTTTGTTTCGACACAACCACGCATCCAGTGCCATTATCAGCATCAGGACTGTCATCGCTATCACCGCGGCCAAAGAAGACTTCTGCCAAGGCCCAGGATCGTCTTCTAGAATGCCAGCTATCACAGACCCACGCATACATCAACACAACAGAGCAGCGCAGGGTAAGGTTATCCACTCAAGGTCACAGGGAACAATGGATGGGAACTGGCTAACAGCCATGTAGACACAATCATCGATGCTTACGTGTCTGTTTTTTTGTACTGCGGCATACACACACACAGACATACACACACGCATGCTCACGCACACATGCATACACGCACACACACACAAATTTGTCTATTGAATGGGACGTTTTGCCCTTCCTCAGACGTACATTACTGCGCGTCTAGCAGACAGATATCAATGGTCGTCATCAGGATGATGAAAGCTAATTCAGATTGGCCAGCGCCTACATTGTAAAGGTCATTACGCTGACATTGCCCTTTTCAGTGGAGCTAAAGGCAGAAAATGTCAAAATGCTCCGCAGTCAAATCATCACGCAAAGCAGAATGTTAGGCCGATATAGAATCTCCCTGTTCGGACAAGGAATAATGGTATAGATACATATCAGTGCGCGATGCGGCGGGGCTTCGAAATGGGCGCAGGCGTGATTTCATGGACCATTGGGCATGATGAGAAACCACAGAATCTCAGAGGTGCATTATCATTCATTAAAAGCGTTTCAATCAAGCCCGTTTGTTGTGAATTGATACCGACAGCACGCGCTGTGCTCCCTCAAAGTCACGCATTAACACTGCGTATATACCGACCACACGTAGGCCTACTGATCGCATCAGAACACAAACCCGTGTTTATTTCGGGTCACATTTTAATAGTGTATAGATCTACAGCTGTATTGTTTAGCTGTATATACATATAGTCCGGCTTTAACCCATTCTGGGTGGGAACCCCTTTTGGTGTTTTAACATTATGTTATACTTTAGCTATTGGAAAATACCAGATCTACAAGCTCATAGCACGCCACCGAGTGGCGCGCTACGAGCTTGTAGGTCTGCTATTTTTGAAAAACCGTAAAAATGCGGCACAAATCTTTCAATATATATTCTTTCAGAGCGAACGTTTTTTTTTATTTCGACGTCAGGCCTGAATGGGTCCCTGCAGCGAGTCGGTGTAGCATAGCATACCTGTCTTGCAGTGAATGTGTGCTGAGAGACAGCTGTAAGTGGTGGGTTAATGATGCCATTAACACATCTCCTGTGCTGTCGGTCATTTAGGCCTCATGGTGCGGCCGGCGAGACTGGCCTGATCGAGTCCTCGCTGATCTGACTGCTAAATGAGGCTCAGGCCCAAGCTAATCTGTCGCCCATTCACCAGCTGCCCAGACAGACTGAAATGATCCCACGTGAATACCGCACACACTCTCACGTATGTACATACATATACTGTATCTGTCCAGCATACACACAGATTATTATTATTTGTTTTTTTTGAGGGGCGCTGTGTGTGTGTGTGTGTGTGTGTGTGTGTGTGTGTGTGTGTGTGTGTGTGTGTGTGTGTGTGTGTGTGTGTGTGTGTGTGTGTGTGTGTGTGTGTGTGTGTGTGTGTGCGCGCGTGTGCGTGTGCGTGTGCGCACCCCATAGCGATGATTTGATTTTTGATTGGCTGATGGGCTTAAAAAGTGAGGATAATAAGGATGTATGATGATGATGTATGATGATACGAGCGCTCAGGTCACCGAGGCGCATATAAAATCATGCACGGAATTCGCATTATGCTCACATTGCCATGAACTTTACTGACCTGCAACTCTCCCTTAACTCAGAAATACACACTCATGAACGCATACATAGTATGTATGCGTACATGAGTGTATATTTACACACACACACACACACACACACACATAAACACACGCATACGGTGCAAACGTATAGACACCTCAGACTACATGACTCCCTATAATCATTAGGACTGTCTCCTTGAAAAACATGCCCGCCGGGGAACAACCACAGCAGCAGAGCTACGTCTGAATCAGCCCAGGCATGCGTTAAAACAATGTGGCCTCTCCGGCGGTGGAGTGCATAGCAACACACACACACACACACACACACACACACACACACACACACACACACACACACACACACACACACAGGCGCGCGCATGCACGCATACATAAACACAGACCCTGGTGGTGAATACTCTCACTTCGACACACACTTTCACACACTGACGCTCACTGTCTCTCCTGAGCAGACAAACAGAAATGCAATCTTCCTGTGTTTTCTCTCTCTCTCACACACACACACAAACACACCCACACACACACCCACACACAAAACACAGTCCATCTGGGACTGGTCGTATTATTGGACTTACGGTGGAAGTGAAGCCGAGCTCCCATCGTCAGAATGAATGTACAGGCTGACTATCTCAAGCACACAGATCGCACACAGAATCACCCCCTTGCAGACATCGGCGCTATGAGACTAGAATACTAAAGACGAAAGCGCTGGCTCAGAATAGACCTACCCAGCATGGTAAGTAAAAAGCCACATTGTGCGGCGTGCCAGTGTTTTCAAAATAACTGGCTTATTACGCTTAATTCCCCGTCTTCTAATTAACAGAAAGACAGGGACATCAAGGGACATGTGAGTCTTGCATGTGGAATCACAAGCCTTACATTAACCAATTTCTCTTTTGACAAATTGCCACGACTGCCTGTCATTACAGACAAATCATGAAGTCGGTCACCTCCACCTGTCTTGGCAGGTACAAGAAGAGAGTGGCGAATCATGACCATGTGACCAGACAGCCCATAATGACACAGTCTCAACCCTCTGATCTTTCCTTTCTGTCATCATTCACACACGTAGTATTAATAAATGCACTATAACCAACAATGACATATAGACTCATTCATACCTGCACTCGGTAATGACAGATGGCCTGTGTGGAATGGAAATCAAGCGGAGCAGACTATTAGGAGAGCTGCTGTTGTCCAAGTATAAGCAGGGATTAGTGATATCCGACAGCGCGGTTGACCTCTCCAAAAAAATCCCCATGCACGCACTGAAAATAACAAACTCACCCAAAATCATGCTGTGTGCGTTCCTTCTTCTCTGATAAGTGCTACCTCTGTCCCCCTATAGTCTCTCCCTTGTTTCGGCAAGAGACAATGGTTCCAAAATTCTCGTCTCGCCCGCTCTTCTCCTCTGCTTCTCTCCACAAAGTCAGAGAGGCACCGCTTGATGTGAGGAGAGGCTGCTGCTACCCATGCTGTCCGTCCCTTGAGCCTGCCCTCTCCAGGTGAAAAGCAAACTCTGTTTGCGTGCGTGCGTGCGTGCGTGCGTGAGTGCGTGTGTGCGCGCGCGCGTTTGTGTGAGAGTATGTGTGGGTGGAGGAGGGGTCCGGCGTCGGTGCAGTTGTGCTGTCTGTCTCAGGTAAGCCTCAGGACAGTGTGTGGAGGTGGTGTGGAGGGGTGAGAGAAGGAGAGAGAATTGGGGTGGGGGGGGGGTTGGGGGAGGGGGAGGGGGGGACAGAAAAGGGAGGGGGAGCCTAAAGTGTGATAGCCAATCACAGGAATGAGTCTACAGTGCCCAGATCTTCTCCTCAGACAGCAGCCACCAGGAAGAAATGTAGTGGTCTCCAGCAAACAGCTGTCGAGCAGTTTCTCCCCAACTGAAACATCTCGCAAGGCATCTTCAGGGGAAAAGTCTTCACTGCACGATATTGTCAGTACCTCTTTCTCTCACACACTCTCTGCCTCTCTCTCTCACTCTCTCTGTGTGCACTGCAAAGCACTCCCCCTTTCCCTAACCTCTATTTCCCTCTCTCACTCTTTCAATCTCTCTCTCTCTCTCTCTGCTCCTTGTATTTGGGGTTGGGTATAACCTAAAGGCACCTTACATGCCTCTGCTCCGATTGGTGTGCGAGCTCAACCAATGGGAGCGGCCGCAGACACTTGTCATCGCGTGGAGTGGGAAGTCATGAAGACAGAGGTGGAAACGGAGCAGGGACTCTATAACGCCTGGGTCTCCTCCGAGCGGCGCGCTCCTCTTCTGCCCCCCCTCCCCCCAACCCCCTGTTATCCTCACCCGCGTTCCGCTTTCAGCCTCCCCTTTTCTGGTGAAAAGGACACAGTGTTTGTCTCCTGGGGTTTATCACCCTGCTGCTACCCGCTCGCTCTTTGACTCCATGTGTACATGGACTTGATAGGATTAACCCTTCTTACCTTCTCCCCTCACCTCTCAACGTGCCAGGGTTATGCAGTCACACATAGTTTGACCACCTTCTTCTCCTCTCCTCAACTGTCTTCAAAATAAAGGATTTTAAAGGATATTAGACCAGGGGCTGGGTTTGAAGGGAGTGGGCAAAAAATGAAAAAAAAGAGGAGATGGAATAGAAAGCGACAGAGTGGAGGAACAGGGGAAGGAGGGGCCAGAGATTAAACTAAATTCAAACTGACAGAGGGATGAAGAGACATGGAGTGACAAGCAGAGACGACCCGGGAGGATAGAAGGCAGAGAGAGACAGAGAGAGAGAGAGGAGAGGGGGTGGATTTGAATTAAACTGCAGACTGCAGTCGCTAATCGAAGAGGAGCGTCACAGTCTGCCTCTTTTGGTCCAATCCCTCGCAAACCGAAAAACCTACTCAAACATCGTCTCTGACTCCTGTCATGCTGTCTGTTCTTCGGTCCCCCCCCCCCCCTCTCCCCTCTCAACTTCCCTGTGAATCACAGTGTCGCTGGAGAGACTCTCTTGAAAGGCACAGCGCGCTGATACTATTGAAGAGCTCGCCGCTTAAAGAGAAGGCTTAACAGAGCTGTCAAAAAATTAATCCCCCCAGGCGAGCATGCTTGCAAACACACAGATACAAACACCTCCTCCAGCCCCTCTCTTTCGCTTTCCTTTTCTGCATCTATCTTCCTGCCTCCCCCTCTCTGTCTCTCTCTCTCTCTCTCTCCTTCTCTCTCTCACGCTGTGGTGGCTGTGAGTCACTGGGTGTTGGAGTGAATACTAAAGAGGCTGGCTGACACCTCCAATACCTCAGTGCACAGCAGATCCACTGCACACGTTCAGGCCATTGTGTGTAAACACTCACAGATTAGGCGGAACAAACACACATACACGCTCAGAGTCGGACTCGTATAGTGAAGAAAAACCTTGCGGTAAAGTCTACACTCTAACAGCTGCTATGGCATCGTGTGTAGCATATGTGGTTGATATAGCACGCAGTGCTCAGCTAAGTTATGTAAATCCTTTGCACTTGTCCCAATACTGCCACCAAGCTCTGCTGTAGAGCGACAGCAAACAAGCAGTATATCACGTTTACTGAATAACTGTGAAATGCATTTACTAAATGGAAGGTTTGGAGTGAATGTTTTTTAAACACTGACACAGGAAATGGAATTTGAGCCCTGCAGTGTCGTCCTCACACACTCTTATTACACAATACACACACACACATGCATGTGTGCGCACGCATGCACGTCATACACACACACACACACACACACACACACACACACACACACACACACACACACACACACACACACACACACACACGCACAATTCCAAAGCAGAAGGTTGGACTATGCACTGAGAGTTTGCAGGTATGGGGCACTGGCTGCAGACTGAAACGATAGTTCCATTCAGTTCCATTATCCATTAAGCCATCTGTGTGTCCTCTCCTCAACGAATGTGCATGTGTTTGCGTGCGTGTGTGTCTGTGTGTGTGTGTGTGTCTGTGTATGTGAGTGTGTGTCAGTAAAGGATCCCAGGATAGTGTTTCCTCATTAGTTGTGTTGGTATCAATAATTCAGGGCCGGTCCTTGTTGGCGTTCAATGGTCCGAGTACTAATGTGCTGTCGGGGCCAGTGGGGGCCCCGGGCCCTGCACCACTTTAATGGTTGTCATGATGAGAGGGGGAAATAGGAGCGCGGAGATCCTCTGTCATGCATAGGTAGAGGAGAGGGGAGGGGTGGGAGGAAGTTGGAACCAAAGGTATGGGTGAAGGGCCATCAGGGAAAGGACCTGAGGGCATTATTGGACAGATGTGTCAAAGGAAGGGGTGACGGAGGAGGGGCGAGTCTCTCAGCTTCCTCCGCTTGCCATCGATTATAGATCAGTCAGTCTGAAGAGGCTGCACTGACCCCGGTGACACCTCTGGACAGGAGCTGGGCACTGCACGGGCAGTGGTGGAAAAAGTAAAAGTACTCACATTATTTTTTACTTAAGTAAAAGTATCAATGTTTGCAACGTAAACATTCTCTGTTACAAGTAAAGGTTTGGTATTCAAGGTTTACTTGAGTAAAAGTGCAAAAGTGGTGGCATTAAAATGTACAAAGTGTAGTAGAATGTACTCATTATGCTGAATGCCCCATTGATTTCACAACTTATTAAATCTGCATGGCGACGCATTGTAAACTTGTAGATCTGCTATTTTCAAATGGCCGAAATATATATAGGGCTGAAGTGGTTTGTGGGTTTTGTAATAATAATCAAAATCTACAAAGTAACTAGTAACTAAAGTTTTCAAATAATTGTAGTGGAGTAAAAGTATAATAACTATTAATATTTTTTTAGTAATAATAACTACTGAAATTTGGAAATACTCAAGTAAACATATCTCAAAATTGTACTTGAGTTAATGTTCTGTTGTTATGTTGCCATTGTTTGTGATGATCCTTCACAAACTCAACTTCCTCTCCACTGATCTAAATAAACCGGAGACGCGCCCTGGCAGCCTGCAGCAAACACTCTGGAAGCCTCTGTGGAGACCAAATTAAGGATATACAACACCTCAGTCCTCTCCATCCTTCTCTATATGGAGCAGAAACCTGGCCTCTCAACAAGACCATGGCTGCCAGAATCGATGGCGTTGATAGTAGAGCATTGCGCACAATAGAGGGGATAACATTGCAAGAAAGGGTCTCCAACATCACGCTGCGGGAACGCACCCAACACACCCCCGCGTCCCAACTGGCAGCACAGCGACGGATGCGCTGGTATGGCCATGTCAAACTCCCCCCTGAACACCCCACTCACACTATCCTCCACTTTGACCCAAAATCCGCTGGCTGGAAAGTTAACGCCCCTGCGGTGCCCCCCCGCACCCGATGGATTGATGCTGTCACCAGGGACTTACACCAACTGGGCTTGTCACTGACTGAAGCCGAGCCCCTATAGCACTGGACCGACCCAAATGGAGAAGATTGGTGAAACTGACTGGCTCTACGCATGGCGACGCCCCCGCCGCCGAGCAAGAGACCTGATGATGATGAAATGTACTTTGTTATGTCACACCACTGGCAGGCATAGAGGATACTGCAAAACATGTAGGCTACGTGTTACACTTTCAATGAACACTCCAGATTTGGTTGTGCAGTCTCTCAGTGCATGAGTGTTTTATACATTTACGCAGCTGTTATTTCATGTCCTGTACAGTTTGGTATTCTCAGGTGCTCCCCGGTAGTCTATTTCCACGAGCAAACAAGGCTTTTATTAAGAGACACACAGCCCCCTCTTCAAACGCCTCTCAAGACAACTCTGGCGGGCTTTGGGAGAGGGGAAAACAAGAGCATCTTTCGTTTCTGAAGTGATAAAACAGACAACTTTGTAGTGTCACAAGTAATTACTTCAAGCCAAATACCGATTCATTTCGTTCTGGCCTCTGAAACACTCCGCCCACCACCACCACCACCACCTCAAACCCAGCTGTTTTTTTTATCTCTAATTTCCCTGCAGCCCAGGAATACCTTCAAAGGTAATTGACTGCTGTACGTGTAGCACCATGTCTGACATCATTAGACATACCTTTAGATGTACTTTAAGAATTCCTATGACCTTTGTGTTCTCAACCAGTTTCACGCTGGGATTTGAATGTTATATGCCTCACAACTCCACCACTATCCTAACCCATTATGTTAACCACTTAAGAATGTTATATGCCTCACAACTCCACCACTATCCTAACCCATTATGAATGTTATATGCCTCACAACTCCACCACTATCCTAACCCAATATGTTAACCACTTAAGCCACTTAATTTTCTACTTTGTCATGCGACGGCTTTGCATGAACATACATGAATACGGTGGAAAGTGGTTAAATAACACACTGGTAGGGCTGCAACTACTTTTTCGATTAATCAGATTAATTAAGCAGATAATCAGAAATACAAGCGATCTACAACCTCACCACTTATTTTAGCAATTACATTAGAATGACATACATTTAGTTTGATTAAATGTCCCACCCCTGTTGTCCATGACCCTTCTGTCACAGCAGAATTGTTTAAGAACAGTTCTGGATTTGACAAATAAGCTACATAATTATCATCTGAATGTCTAAGACACTTGAGAAACTAGAATAAAAAGTACCTCGAGTATATAAGTGAACAATTACCAGGGTTCAGGAAGGGCAGGAAACTTATGAAAGTTATAATTGATGCATCTGTGATGACAAAACTTTAATTTCTGCAAAGAACTGTGCATTGATGGACATTGTTCCAGGAGGCAGCTGCTGCAACGTATTCAAGCGCACCCTCTGGAGAAATGTTCTAGGTCATTAATCTGACCGGGCATGTGACCTCACAGGGAGTCATGTGACCTCACAGGGAGTCATGTGGTGTTGGGTGCTTCCAGTAATCACCCGCAATCTTTGTCGTCAGCCGAGGGGTGCACAACACAGAAGAGACAATCATAAACAGGCTTGCGTGCAACCATACACGCACACACAGTCACACACACACAGACACACACGCACACACAGTCACACACACAGTCACACACACACACACACACACACACACACACACACACACACACAGAGAGAGAAGGGTGATATCTACATAGAGAGTACGTAAGAGAGCGAGAGAGGGGGGTTAAAGCGTCCGAGGTCTGTGCTCTCAGACACCCTGGTGTCACCTCTGTTACTGGAAGTACAGTAGTCACCAACACAGTGAACACACACACACACACACACACACACACACAGGATGTTTACCAGAACGTAGTAGCGTGTCGCACAGCTACATGCTCTGTGTAAATGTAACTTTCAGCGTGTTATAATTAGCCAATATGTGTCCATTTTCTCATTCTCAAGAGTTCAATTAACGCTGTGCACTGCTGTGTACATATCCAAGGAGAGGATAGACAGAGCGCCTCTTGTTGCACAGAGGAGAGTTCAGGGAACCTGCAAGCATCCTCATTCCTCTATTATTTAACTGTTCTATCTATGTTGATCAAGTGAAGATGTGATTACTCTATGCTGAATATCATTGCTGTCGGGCAACTTTATATGTATTTCATAAATTCATTTCCTAGTTTTTCCCGCCTTGTATTTTCGATACTTTGAAACATTTTGAAAATGTTCCATGTTCCAATGTTCCATTTCACTTGGAAAGTGAAATTGAAAGTGGATAAATGAATCTAAATATAAATATAAATATTTTACCAATGCAAAGTAGGCATATTATTATTAACAAGAACTTGTGACAAAATAATAACTGCATAGGATCCACACAGGTTATTTTCCCCATTTCCTGAAAAGTAATCGTTTTGGACAAAGAAGGTTTCCACCTGACAGTCAGTGAGATAGATGACTGCCTACTAGTGCCTATTCATTACTGTATGTGACACCATGGAGCCTGACTGGTGATTAAACTGGTGATATGCTGCCCCCTATTGGTGCAGCCCTGCCAATGCAGTGTGAACTTCCCCTTGTAGGTTACATGGGGGGTAGCCACAGGAGTTGAGCTTTAGGAATCCTGGTTCTAGACATCAGCTTGGAAAGGTTCCAATTCCCAGCCTGAAAGAGGATTCCGTGCAAACTGAGATACCGCTATACGCACCCAGGCATGTCCAAAATACGGCGGCAAATATATGGGAACTGAAAGGACAGCGGCCACAGCTGGTATAACATGGTCTGTCACATTATCACATACTGTACATAAATATTACTGTAGGGATAGGCAACCTTAGGCACAGGGGAGGGCGGTCACTGGCACACTGGCAACAAGTGTGTGTTAGAGAGAAGCTTTGTCTTTTAAAAGTAAATATTCCCAAACTTTTGGTCAGTTAAATTCAGTCCCCTCACATCTACAAATTACATCCTGCACATCATTTTACATTCATTCAAAGTCCTAACTCATGACTGGGGAGGGACTCTGGGAGATAGGTCGGTTATTGCTCTGAGTTTAATGATGAATGAATGAAAATATTTCTAAGGTTATGTGTATCCAATGGACACTCGAAATCATTGAATATTTATTTTTGATGTGGTGTCATAATTATATATATGGCACACTGACTATCACACAACTGAAAACGTGGCACTTAATGTGAAAAAGGTTACAGACCAACAACTGAACACAACTGAAAACATGGCACTTAATGTGAAAAAGGTTGCAGACCTACTATACCTGACCCTAGTGGAAAACCATCAACTCAACAGCATTTACAATGTTGTTGAAGTAAGACTTATTATGAGTTGTTTTTACAGGTTGAATCTGGGATAGCACGCAGGCGAGGGCCAATGAAATTGAATGCTGCCCTCAGAACACATTCCAAGGCATATAAGTCGCATCTGCTATAAAAGCACTGTATGGTCAAGCTAGGAGCTAAAATGTAATGCAACGCATTGTTAGCTTGCCAGATCCGTTCTTTTTGGCAAGTGACACCGGTGTACTGCGGAATATAAAATCGCTGTGCGGAAGATGGGGCAGACTGAGGAGTGATGTGTCTCAGGAATGATTGCAGAGTATGAAGGGACTGTGCAATTTGCAAACCATGCTCAGTTTTAATCCAACTGAAGAGTGTACAATTAGAACAAAAGGGACCCATAAGTGTCCATTTGGTTCCATTTGTTTGCTTTTCTGAGTTAACATAACACTACGTATTTTACTGGGTACAGCAATCGCCTGCAGTGAAGCTATATGTACCTACTATGGGGAGAGAGCACATCAAACACTTCATTACCCATAATGCCATGACCTCTACTCAACATTCTTGCACAGAAATTCTTGGAACTCAATTCCTTATGGTAGAGAGCACAATTGCGGTGTCAAAACGTTTGGTTCCACTGCGTTTTCACCCGTTCATAAAACCTCGCCACATTTCTGGAGATGAAGCCCGGGGCACTCTGTGACTTTTCAGACACGTTAGCTAGCTCACCTTGTCTCCCTCTGGAGACGGCAGGCATGCTGTAATGAAAAGGGTTTTTGTCGAGGCCTTTTAGAGTCTGCAAAGCGGCCCATATATCATGCCTCGGCTTTCTCTCGGCACTGCAGTGGTGAATTTAGAGGCCGCTCAGAAAAGGTCAAAGGTGAAGGAGCCAAGTAAGCCGCAGGACATCGACATGCTTGTGCCTCCTTCCCTTACAATACAGCAGTTTACTATAGTTACTAGTACTGTTGCCACACAATAAATCATAGCCTATTTTACTATGAAATACTAAGTAAACAAGACTAGGTCTAATAACAGTCAGTGTGGAACATTGTGGATCAGCCTATGACATCAGTCCTTTGTGATGTATCTGCTGTTTGACGTGCCATATGGCTACACAGTTTTTAAGTTGTTTGATTCAATCATTTATTACCTGATCAAAATCCAATCAACATCAAAATAGAGTTAATTATTAGTCTAACTGTGGCAGTGTGCATAAGTAATTTGGCGCTTACCGGTCAAGTGGTTTGCGAGATTAGGTCTGGACAACAACACACACGCATGCACACACACACACACACACACACACACACACACACACACACACACTATAGACTGCTCGTCTACACCGTGAAGTGAACACTAATAAATAGAAGCTGCAAACATCTGCGCTGTCCACTCCGTACCATGACAATGATTCCTCTCCGTCGTGGTAATATTAACACATACTAGAAAACCACATACTGTAGTCTACTTCTGCAAAACAGTTTAATTAAGAGCCAACATAACGTGTTTACAGCGGAGCGGAACTGAGTAGGAAGAGAAGGACCTCTGCTTTCCCCTTGAGCACAGGCTGAGCCTCCCAGTCTGAAAGATAAGCATATCAGTTTGCAACAGTGAGCGATGATCATCACACTAAATTTAGACTATTGATCAGGTGTGGATGTATATGAGGAGATGTGCCAACTGCACAGGGCATGCCTGTGTACAGTATGTGTGTGTGTACTGTATGTGTGTGCGTACTGCACAGCAGGCTAACCCAGTTCAAGCTGAGCGTTAAGAACATGTGTGGCACCAGGGCTGGGCGATATATGAGAGATGTTATATCAGACTAGATATCGTCATGGATTTTGGATGTCGTAATATCATTGTCAAACTGGCCGCTGACTAAGAACATAATATGACACAGGCCATTACTTACAATGTAATGTTTTTTGCTTGAAATGAGGTGGCAATTAAGTTCAGCTCTGCAAACACTAATGCTAAAATCCAAGGCATCTGGTATTGTGTCCACACTGTGTGTGTGTGTGTGTGTGTGTGTGTGTGTGTGTGTGTGTGTGTGTGTGTGTGTGTGTGTGTGTGTGTGTGTGTGTGTGTGTGTGTGTGTGTGTGTGCACAGGTGGGTGTGTCCTTCCTATGAGTCCTCGCTGCCTATGGAGATGGAGAATGTTGATGTTGACTGTCACACCCTCACACATCCCTGCCATATTCACACCAGCGACGGAGGACGGAATGTATTTTTCTTTTTCTTTTTTTCCAACCTGACTCAAGGTCACAAACCGTCACGGTTGGGCAGAAACCTACAGTAGTATCTCCTTCTTATGCTATTTTCGTAAATTAATGCCCTACTTTACTTTGTGGTATACTCTGTACCTGGCTGTAACTCATGCTGCATGCCTCAGGCGAGAATCCCCCCGCGGGATCAATAAAGGTGTCTATCGGCATGGTGCAGCCTCACTCCCAATCTTCCGCCGTAGTCTGAAAACCCACCTCTTCAGACTCCACCATGGCCCGTAGCACTTGCCCTAGCCTAGCCCCTTAGATAGCACATTATGTAGACTTAGATAGTATTTTAAACAGACTTATAGCTTGTTACGTAGACAGCTCTATAATTGCATTTTATGTAGCCATAGCACTTTATAGTACACATGTATAATATATTATATAGTATAGTATGTATAGTTTACATAGATACTCCACTATTATGTTCTTAGTTTACGCATGATTCATGATAACTACTTTTTATATATGTGATGTATGCCATGCTTTTGTTATTGCTTAATGTAAATCGCTCTGGATTAAGAGCGTCTGCTAAATGCCTAAATTGTAAATTGTAAATTGTGGTGGTCCGGGCACCCTATAGGCTGCAATGCCAGCTTGATAGCGTGTCGTGGGTTCGAATCCCTATCCCGATGACCGATGATCTATCTGCAAGAGTGTCAGACAAAAGTATCAAAGATAACTGATCGCGGCGCTCGTAGGTCTGTAACTTTTGCTATTGGAACATTTTATTGGAACATTTTGAAAGTGAAAGTGGCTATAAACTGTGTGTCTGTGGCAGTTATAAATACAGAACCAACGAAAAGTATTAACCGTCTGCCCGCCACAAACGAGGAACACGAGGGTGTAAATTAGTACCCTAGCCCGCCAAACACGAGACTCTCGTGAACCAGGGTTTACATTCTTTAATCCAAGTTTTAATGCGATCGTATAAGATGCTATTGTTGCTATCGCGTCAACATAGAGTGGGACACTTGGCCGCGGCCATTTTGAAGATGCGCGCGCATCCACTTGCATTGGAAGCCCTGTCTTCAAAGCCCTGTATCTCAGAAAGGACATTGAGGGGTCAGTTTCTGGCCCAGACAAGCGTTTTCAACGGCCTGTAGCAGGCGCTGTGATACTCGCGGTCAGCTTTTTCCACCGCCGAGCGAGACAACAACAACCGGTCATGATACACACACAGCAGTTTTTCACAGAAACATGCGATTACGGATATTTGGATCTTCAAAGTAAGTCGTAAGTGTTACGCGCGATAAAACCTTGGCAATACGCTATCGAGGGATTAATTAATGCTGGCGGTAAATGTATTTTAACAAGAGCTTGAGACTAAATAACACAGGTTCTTTTTTGCCTTTCCTGTCCTGAAAAGTCTCGTTCTCGTTCATTATGTTACTTTTCAGGATTCAAATTAAATAGCAAAAGTAGCAGATCGAGCTTGTGGATCTGCTACTTTTGATGCTTTTGTGTGACGCTGTAGTATGATCAAGTAAGGGCATTATTTTATGGAGAAAACCCCCCACAAATATTTAAAATATGAAGATAAGAGTTTTCTTTTTAAAGATTTGATTTAGGCTTTTCTGCCTTAGTGCCTTTATTAATAGTTTCAAGTGAAGACTGACAGGAAAGAGAGAGAAGGGAAGAGACATGCAGAAGGACGTCATGAACGGGACTCGAACATGCGACGCGCTGTCAGGCCAGAGCCAATTATGTGGCATGTGCCTGGACCGCTAGGCCAGCAGGGGCCCAGATAACAGGTTTTTGCCCAACAGCAATGGCGATATTCAACTTGTTGTTTGCCATTCACACCAGAACAAAGCGCTGGTGGGCCTTTTAGCTGTGAAAGCAAAACCATACTCTGCAAGTCTGCAGGGCTAGACTAAATACTCTTAGACTAACACATTCCTAGTTGCTATCATGCAATGTTGCGTGTGTATTTCAAGACACTGCAATTTCCTCTAATTACATTCTCCGTAGCACCTTTTTCTTAAGCCCAGACATTCTGTGGCCGGGAGTGAGGTGGCGAGAGGGAGAGGAATAGTCAAGGGTTAGGTCAAAGGGTCATCCATGACTTCACTGACACATTTTGTCACAGTCACATGTTTAACAGACTTGCGACGCATTCTTTTCTCACAGTCGCTGTCTTATCTTTTCTCAGAGTCCACGGACACACACACACTCAGTCTAAAAAAACGAATCACACACACACACACGCACGCACACGCACTCACACGCACACGCACACAGCAAACAAACTTAACACTTAAACCTTCACCCTTGAAACTCATCTACGCCAACAAACACCCACATGCATGCGTACACACGCACGCATATGCGTACGTGGACACACAAACTTACAGTACAAATCTGTGGTGTTCAAGGTAGAGTAGAAGACATGTGGAGCTGTCAGTATGGTCATCAGCCTTCCTTCCAAGAGTCATGTACTGCATATATACAGTATATATCATGAACAGTATATACGGTATGTATCCTGTAGCCTACTGTATGCATCGTGTAAACCCTAAAACTGATCGCTACATTTTGTAAAGAAAAGGCAACAAATTAAGTAAGTATACAACAAACTCAGTCTTAACCTTTTCAACTCACTTATCAAGACATTTGACTCAGTGCGGTGCTTTGAAAGCAAAATTTGTTTTCTTCTAATTATGACTTAATATGAGCAAAACAACTCAACAACCACAACAACTATACAACAAAAGCTTCACTACACAGTAAAATCGTTGGTGGTAAATTATCCTTTTCCATGTGTAACCAATTGATCCCACATTTGTACACTCTTATACTTATCAATACTTATTGTGCAGTATTGACAGTATAGTGAAGATATACTGCTGCGCACGCTGACTCTAGTGTACTATGTCAAGATGAGGCGGACAGATAGGCCATTATGTACTGCAGTTGATGGAAATAGACTCTTCTCTTACCTGAGCCCCACATTGACAGGGTGTCCGGTCTTCCTGCACTCGAAACCAAGCCCAGGCTCAATCCTCCGGAGCAACCGCTATTTCCTGTGTGAAATCCTTCCCAGTGTGCAGGTGGATCTATTCAGGGCTCTCTGTGTGGAAGTATCCTGGTAGAAAGTGAGAGACAATCCTAAACCACTTAATTCTGAGAGATTCCAATTGGAGGAAAGTTTGCAAACATGATCTCCTGGCTGTTACATCCTCTTTCATCTGACCCCTCCCTCCTGCTCTCCCTCTCTGTCTCTCTGTCTTTCTGTCCCCTTCAGCCTCAGTGAGAAAACAGATCAAGTGCAGGAGATTCCAGCAGTTAATCGCAAGGAGACCTCAATAACTGAGGACAACTGTGTCAAAAAGGAGGGAGGGACAGAGAGAGAGAGAGAGAGGAAGAGAGAACAGTGATAGAAGGCAGGAGTGTGGGGCGGGGTATGCAGGGAAAAGAAGAGTCAAGTGTCAATGAAGGCACGGACGAGGAAAAGTGACGCATGCATGGTACACAGAGGGAAGAGAAATGTCAACCTATTGAAAGAAGATTGTGGGACAAGATCAGATCTATTATTACACTGGGATCAAAACAATATAATCATCTCTATAATGAGTATTATCTTAGCAAAACCATCAGCCACTGCATGAAGCTACACAGTAAAATCCTCAGTGTTAATTTAACTATTGGGACTGTACAAAAGTGTGCACTTAAATTAACAGTGGTGACCTTACGGTGTAGGGAAAGCACACGTACCCACAGTCAGAACACCTGGGGCAAAGCAGTGAAATTGTTTTATGGGTGGAACGGCTCCGGTCTCCGGATGATAGCGGTCTCACACGCGTGCAAAAACTCAGACGTAGATGTTATGCCTCTACGGTGTGTCACAGCGGTCCTGGCTGCTGCAGAAATGCACAGGCATGAGCACACATGCAATCACGTGTAGATGACCAATCCTCGGAGCCAGCCCTGAGCTCAATAAACACTCACACCATGCTGCATCTGTTCCCTGGGGACTGCATACCACCGGCGTGTGATCTATATATCAGCATCACACATTATCAGCCATAATAGTCAAGCTCACCAGGCGATATCAGTCTGCCTGCCGAGAAGGTTATAGAGAGGAGGAAGGGGGGTAAGGACGATAGTTTACAGCTGTAAGCACATTTCGGCAGCCAGGGGCCTAGGAGGGTAGAGTTACAGGGACTCACTGTCACTGATGACTACAACTGTCCCTGCCTGCTTCTGTCAGTAATATAAAGCAGGACGGCCAAGAAGCTCATACCACAAACTGTTAAAGTTGACAGTTACGGTAGTTCCCTGGCATAACATCCACACGATGACACTGTTGAGGTTTACAGTGTGCCTTTTCACTCATTTGTAAGAAGAATATGAATTAAGCAGCACTTGTGCTACAGTTAATTTCTCTATTTGACATACTGTACTAGACCGGTGCCCGGCTGTAGAGCACTGAGTCAGTAACGATGGAAGTTGGTCATCGATGCTCCACCTAGCTATGCAATACCCAACTGTCTGTGTCCCTTTTATGCCCATATATGGAGATTTCTGTATCTGTCTCTCTGTGTCCCCTTATTCCTATATATGAAGTTCTGTGTCAGGCATGCCCAAATATGAAGTATTTCATAGTCCAGAGCCTCTATAGAGCCGTGCCCGTTGGGCACTGGCCTACTTGGAACGATGCAAGTTGGAAATGCATGCCCCACCCAGTTATTATGTCCGCGTCCCTTTTATGCCCATATATGGAGTTCTTTGTCAGGTGGAGTCTATGCAGATGTCAGAATGATGTCAGAACAGGCCAGCTCCATTTATGGAGGGGTGATTAATTGATAATTGCAATTAATGGAATGTAATATTTTCTTACTTCTTTCTCAATTCAATTCATACTAATTATGAACATATGAAATAATGCCAAGAATCACCAAAAGCCCCAAACGCCCAAGTACTGTATAAATGTATCCCTCATAATTTAAAAATTAATACATTTAAAAATTCAAAAATAATAGCTTTATTATACTAATAATAGCATTATAGTTATCTCAAGTTATCTTAGTTTTAGTTATTTTGTAGTATCCCCTGTGTTGGAATTAATTCAAATACTGTAGATGAAAAGAAGAGACAATATACTTACATTTCAATAAGTTCCCAGCAGAGGGAGCCATATTTCTTTAATTTGCTTCAATGTCAAGTAGAGTAGAGTATCTGCAGCATTGAAATGGATGCAGCAAGTCTGGGGAAAAAACTATGGCACGTTTTGTTAAAATTGTCACTTTATATAAATCAAAGCTGCATAAAAAATATATACAAAAATAATACACAACTGAAGTTTGACCAGGACTTCTGGTCAAACTTTAGTTGTGTAGTGTAAAGTAAAACTAACTCATATCTCACTAACTCAATCACATCACATGACATTCCCCGGGGGGAACCTAACTTCTTTCTAACCCATGCATTAAAAACAAGGTAGCTTATTCTCTATCATAAGATTAGTTAGTGTTTTGCAGACTGGCCCTTCCGAGATGATTGTGAATTGAGTCCAGTGAAATTACAAAAACTATAATAATCACATGTGGGCGTTAGGTTTTAGACTTGACAAGGTTGTAGTTCTCCTAAGTCAAAGTCAGTGCTATATAGCACTGACGAAGGTCCTATAGGACCGAAACGTTTGCTTTTTAATTGCACTTTGAGCACAGAGCACTTTATGAGCATGATAAAATAAAGAAAAAATATTTTCCTAAGTCTCAGTTTAAGGAGTTTTACTTCTATTTTCTATACGGTGAGCGAGTCTTTTCCTGTCAAAGTTTCCATTATGTTTTTGAGACCACCGCTACCGTAGTCAAGTTTGGAAAGAAAAAAAGGACGAAGAAAGGCGCAACAGTTTTCTCAGTGCTTCAGTTCTCCTTGTCCTTGTGGTGCACAACACCACAAGGTTTTTTCCCCTTCAGAATGCCTTTGAATGTGACTTGATGTGACTCAATTAAACTTGCTCAAGTGTTTTAAAAAATATCATCATTTCTAATTAAATTATATTAAACACGCAAACAACTTCTTCAACATTTCAAAATGGTATGTTTTTTTTAAACAAATTTGATTAATTCAAAGAGCTTTATTTTACAGCAATTATATAGCCTGCCCTACAGTACTGCCAAATTCTTCCAAGGCTGTGTGGCAGGCTATGTATAGTGATTTACGGCTAAGCAGGTGACAGATTTAGTTTCGTTTTGTCGGGTGTCTTGTGCACATGCAGTCCCTCAACCCAACCCAACCTAGTCTTGCCATGATGGATGAGGTGACAATAGCCAGCTGGATTTGCCACACACACATCATGTTGCCTGCACTTAACCCCTGAGAGTTTAATGCAGCAATAGCCTAGTCGAAATAAACACTGTTTGCACATCCAGAAATGTAATGTTATATACTATAGGGCCG
The DNA here is from genome assembly GCF_951216825.1 of Electrona antarctica. Classification (NCBI taxonomy): domain Eukaryota; kingdom Metazoa; phylum Chordata; class Actinopteri; order Myctophiformes; family Myctophidae; genus Electrona; species Electrona antarctica. Next base: position 40,359,305 of record NC_136807.1, read on the forward strand.
GCGATAGGTAGCAACCAGCTAATTCCTTGTACTGAGTGTAAGTTCAAGAATGCTGTGTGTGTGAGTGGGATTTCCTTAATTGAGATAGAGAAGCTTAAATATTGGTGCAGATGCCAGGCATGGCATTGCCTTTCAATAGATGGATACTTTATTTGTCCTTGCAGAAATTTGTTTTGTGCCAAACTGCCAAGCAGTCATCAGGATACAAAATAAATCACACCCGTGTGAAGTGAGGGGCGCTCTTATCATCATACGTCATCATCCATCATCTCATTCCGGCCAATTACAATTTGTGTCCTCACCTTCATTTTGTCCATGTCTGTATGTGGCAAATAAAAATAACCATATTCTTTTTGATAATGTTCTTATATTTTGTCATGTAATGTGCAATGAAAGCACTGACTATATTGATTGATTGATTGATTGATTGATTGAAATATGTATTAACAGTTTGCAGAATTACAGTACATTTCAAGCACAAACTCAATACAAAGGCTGTTAACTGTGAGTGGACGACCCAATTAAGCATTACACTTGTTTACAATAGGGTCCACCATGTTCAATTCATCAAAACATTTAGAGACGTACAAATAGACACTTCTATATAGACAAAGAACAGAACAGGAATTCATCATAATGGAGGTAAAAAGGGAAAAGAAACATATACAGTGAGGGAAAAGGGGGGGGGGGGGATTCAGATTTTACGGGGGCCAGTTTCGAATTGCAGCCATCCGTAGGTGCCCTTTGAGAGCGGTTTTGAAGGAGTCAAGGGATTCGCATGTCTTAATGACTGTTGGTAGGGCGTTCCACATTTTGGTGGCATAGGAGCGAAAATAATTTAGTCCCTTGTTTGTGCCGAATCTGGGTTGTACATGGTTCGTTGCACTCCCTCTGGTGTTGTGGGTGTGGACTTCGTTAACATTAAGGAAGTATCTAGACAGGTACACATGGGTATCTTGGTGGAGTATCGAATCTTGTGGACCAGACCCATTGCAAGATGCTGTACTCTGTTGTCGACCCTAAGCCATTCCAGTCTGTCAAAGTGGGCAGGGGTGAGGTGGGTTCGGGGGGTGAGGCCAAGTAGGAGCCTGACCAGTTTGTTTTGGGAAGTCTGGAGCCTAGTTTTAAGGGCCTTTGAGGTGCTGTGGTACCAGGAGGTGCATGCATAGTCAAAGAAGCCTTGTACGAGGGCTCCTGTTAAGGTCTTCAAGGTGTTTTTGTTGACCAGTGAGGAGATCCTGTAAAGTAATCTTGTTCTTTGGTTGACTTTTTTGATTACGTTGGTGGCCATTTTATCACCGGAAAGATTAGCCTCCAGGATGGAACCTAGGTAGGTAATTTCATCTTTACGTGTGATAACATTGTCACCCACTCTAACCAAGAAGCCATTTGCCTTGCTGAGATTACTATTAGATCTGGAAGACTAGTTGCAAATTCTGCCCCCTCAGTTTAAGTTTCGCCTTGCCATTTTCAATTGGCCTTTCATCCTGGAGCCAAGCATGACTTATACTGTGTTGAATTGATGTCTATATGCCAGTATATAATGGCTAAATTACCAGTCTCCATTTTTTGACAGGACAGTGGTTTAATACATCCAGAAAAAATACTATGGGTTTAAAAGGTGTAGTACATTGGCATATAGACACAATTAGGAGACCACTATCATTTAGGAATAGGAAACTCCTATAGAGCACCGAAGTCTGACGTCACTTTCAGTAGAGGGCACCAACACACAGGTTCAGGTATTTTTTTATTTGCATTGAAATCTCCATAGGGCGATTTTAGGTCGCTTCATATAAGAACTGTGTTTGAAAAATAAACCGACCACCTTTCTGTCAGGGGAGTGGCTGTGCGTCGTTAATGATGTCCATTCATATTTGATACAGCCAGTTTCTGGAGAAAATGGAATTAATGTGGCCGCAAAAGCCTTGAAACTACATATGAAGGCAATGTCGCTGCCAATATACGTCACGCCCAGCTGTCAACACATTGCGTTCCTGAGATTCCTCGTTGACGTAAGCTCAGCTGCTGGTGACTCGACTCGTACTAACCACGAAACATTAAATATCAATAAAATTAAAATAAACGTAATTGACATTCAGTTTCTGTTGTGCGACGGGCAGATGCAGCCACCCCCCCTACCCGGAAATGTAGTCTCTGGGTTGTTTGACTCGTTTCTAACGCTTATTGTCTCCACCAGGCCGAAGGCATGGGGAGAGAGTATGTTTTGCACTCCGTCCGTGTGTGTGTGTGTGTGTGTGTGTGTGTGTGTGTCCGTCCGTCCTTCCTTCCGTCCGTCTGTGTACAGCTAATCTCCGGCACCGTTAACCCGGTCGATGCCAAACTTTGCACACACACTCCTTGGATGCCAACGATGAACCTCTGCCCCGCATTTTCCAGAACGGCCTGTTATAGCGCCACCATGAGGCAGCTTTTCACATGTTTTACCTAAAACTGCACCGATCTGCGTGAAACATTGCATGCACACTCCCTAGAGGCCAAGGACAAACCTTTGACCTGCATTTTCCGCATCTGCCTTTTATAGCGCCACCAGGAGGCCGACTTTTGTAAAACACATTTTTTGATATTACTCCTCCAGATTCTGTCCAAAAATCTCACAAATCGTTACACAGTATCTCTATGGTCATGTGCTCAAGTCGGATCTGTCCGATATTTCATATTCCATCCTAATTGGCTATAATTGGCTTTCACAGTTTGCAAGATTGCCCCGTTTTGAACAAAAGCCTCAAATCATGAACGCAGCATGCAATTTACGTGAAATCTTTCACACATTTTCTTACTGGGCTGAGGAATATATCCCACCCTTTTCACATTGGCCTGTTATAGCGCCACCAACAGGTTGATTTTTGTAAAACACATTTTTGGAACAAAATGCCTCAAATCATCCAATTGCCATCAAAGGCAAACATGTTTATATTACTCCTAAACATTTTGCCAAACATCTCACACAGTCCTATCCTCCTGGTGGAGACCTGTGCCCAGAAGGGCACTTTTTCTAGTTTTGTGTATATTTGTACATTTCCACCTTCAGTCGATGCTTCATATCCATATGAGTGAAAAGGCCGGGGTGATCAATTTATTTTTCAAACACAGTTCTTATATGAGGCGATCTAAAATCCCCCTATGGAGATTACAATGCAAATAAAAAGTACATGAACCTGTGGACTGACGCCCTCTACTGACAGTGACGTCAGGACTTCGGTGCTCTATTCAAGTATTGTGTAGATACAAATGCTTTGTTAAAGGTACCTAACACCTTCTGTTCTGTTCTGCTTCTGTTCTTTTTTTTTAAAGATTTTTATTAGGCTTTTGTGCCTTTATTGATAGTTACAGTGAAGACGGACAGGAAAGGGGGAGAGACATGCAGCAAAGGTCGTCAAGAACGGGACTCGAACACGCAACACGCTGTCAGGCCAGAGTCTATATGTGGCATGCGCCCCAGCTGCTATTCTGTGCTGCTCCTCCCGCGGTACGGTACGGTTCTGTTCCGTACCCAGTGTAGCCCAGCCCTTAGTCTTGGTTGCCATGATGGATTCTCTTCCTATTTGCAGATGGCTGGGGCGGGGCATGTCTACAGTCCTGGTGCAAATGACCCTGATGTCGCCTGCTGCTTTTTCTGTCTGCTGGAGCTGGAGGGATGGCAGCCGCATGACAACCCTTGGTAAGGATTCCTTCACAGCTCCTGTCATCAGCCTCACAATCTCTAGAACCAAGGACAGTTTTTGTCTCTGTGAATAGTCTTGGCCCCCACATAGCTCTGTGTGTGTGGCAGAAGCCGATGGTGGTGACTGAGGGGTCACACAACCAACCAGTTCAGCTCAGTCACTTGTCACACGTCGTGTATAGTTTTCTGGTTCACTGTTCACCCTTGTTCAGGCCATTCAGCTATACTATAGTTGTTGACATGTGCAACTGCTGTTTCACAACTTTACAGCCTGTAAGTGTGCAACTGAAACTGACATCAGCAGTACTTGAATGCAGCGAATGAAGCCATCTCACCGTCTCGTTGACAAGGTGTACAGCCTCCATAAAGTTAAACGGTCATCTGTCTTTCTGGAAATGTTTTACACTGCTGTGTGGTTATCTAGATGTCTTATATGCAACTGAAACAAACCGAGTTATGCATAATACAAAAGTGATTGTTTCTGCCTTATTAACGTCCCATTTGTTTTCACAAGATTACATCCCACCATGACTCCCACGGTCCACCCCATCACAGGTTTCTATTGTGCAATTCTGCTCACTATGGATGTCCCGATCAGGTTTTTTTGCTCCCGATCCGTTTCCGATCATTTTTGAGACATGCCGATACCGATTTTCCCGATCCGATCTTTATATTTTATACAACACTTATGCCATGTGAGAAATGTATGTCACTCTAGTTTGCCTTTCAATTATTCAAAGGCAAAATATGTGACTACTTTTATTAGAACTATAGAAGAACTGTCTGTTTTGAGTGGTGCAACCACTCCTATAGAAAGCTATGTGTGTCCCTGGGTCTGTCCCTGGCTGGCTGGGTCTTTCCGAGCACGAAAATAGCTTTAGGTTGGTTTTCACAACCAAGTGTCACTGTTGCGCAGCCTAACACACACACACACACACACACACACACACACACACACACACACACACACACACACACACACACACACACACACACACACACACACACACACACATATATATATACATTAACTGTATATATGATGATTTGGGGTGTTACAGTACAGTGACAGTACAGTACTGTAGAGGGACCCCCACACGGTAACTCTGTCATTTCTCAACCATTCTGGACGCGGGGCGGCTCGCCGGAACCGGGCTGACCCCCTGGGCCTGGATGTTCCAGGGACCCCCCGGGGACCCCCACATGGTAACTCTGTCATTTCTCGTCCGCTTTGGACGTGAGGTGGCTCGCCGGAACTGGGCCGGCACCCTGGCCGTGTTCCTGTGGGTCTGGAACTTCCGTGGACTCCCCGGGGACCCCCACACTGAGTTGCACCACCACTTCACACAGGTGTGATTTTTTTGTTCATGTCATATGAAAGCAGGGAATCATAGCAAAAATAATGATGTATTGGTTAATTAGATTGAGTGAATCTTGCAACTACAGCTTATGGAACTGAAGTCAAAGTTAAAACACCATTTGCATGGCTTTGGCTATCATTCAGAGATAGATAGTAGGCCTATCATGCATAGTGGGGGCTTCATTCCTTTGTTTTCATCATGGGTCTATTTCACGCCTATGTGAATGTCTTTGTTGCATGATCTTTGAAACCAAGTGGTTGCCACTGCTGGAACTATTGCCCCAGGAGGACAAACATCAAGTATAAACATGACAGTTTTCACAAAATATCATTGTTTATACATCTTTCTTTGAGATTTACATCGGACACAAGCCTATTTAGACACACTATTTTATTGAAATAAAAAAAAGAAAATCTCCGATTTATTTCTCCCAATCCCAATCATTTGAAAATGACATCGGCTCTGATTTCCGATCACCCGATCCGATCGGGACATCCTACTGCTCACCCAACAGCACAGTCAGCCGACAGTGATGTGTTGTAGAAGGCATGCCCACAGCAATTCTTTCCACACCTTTCACCAGCTGATCTTCCAATGTACTATAGTCCGATGTAAAGTTTGGTGGCCTGTTTAGTCTCTTTAGCCAAAAAACAAGCGTGAGATTTGTCACATTGTGTATGTGTATACTGTATGTGTACAGTAAAGGTCTACAGAGTGATGTAGGACACGGAACAATGTCACAAACATAACCAGTAAGACGCCCTGAGGAAGTGCAGTGGAAGTGTAGCGCCCTGGATTACATTAGGTAATTGATACTGGGTGAAAAAAAATGGGTTGCGAAATCGTGGTTTCTGGCCGGCTCCATATATGCAGATCTAGTATGTCAAACCATGTCTATCCAGGGTTTGATGAGGTCAGTGTTGTGATCTTCATACTGTATATGGAGATCCAGGTGATGATAGTCAGCTCCACATATTGTACCAACTTGGTTCATTTGCAATTGTGACTCGCGTTGTGGCAAACACACTGGTTATCATGAGACTTTTACATTCCCATATACGTATTTCTCCTATTTTTCATTGACCAAAAAATGCACAATGAAAAACACGTATGGCCAGGGTTTATGGCCATATAGCGTGTCTTGAGTGTAGAGGGTTTGATGATGTCAGATCGACATCGTCGTGATCTTCATATGGAGATGGCCATATATGGAGTGTGTCGCGAGACGTGACGGACTGACAACCTTCAGGAGCGTGTCATGAGGCGTTGTGATCTTCATATATGGAGACAGCCATATATGGAGCGTGTCACGAGGCGTGATGGACTGACAAGCATATATGGAGGCGTGAGCGACGGACGGTGGTAAATGGTAAATGGTAAATGTTGCATTTATATAGCGCCTTTATCCAAGGCACTTTACATAGATTACATGCACCCATTCACGCACACATTCATACACTGATGGCGGTGGAAACCATGCAAGGCACCAACCTGCTCATCGGGAGCAATTAGGGGTTCAGAATCATGCTCAAAGACACTTCGACACTAACTCTGGGGGAGCCCGGGTTGGAACTGGCAACCTGACCATCCGGTCAGTCTATGAGTCTACCCCTGAGCCACTGCCACCCCCACAGGTTTTCATAGTAATCTGACTGCGACCTACAGTCGCAATAAATAATGATGATGCATAATTTCTTTGAACTGATGCGAATGCTATATATAAATGTCATTTTGGATATTGTCGTAGCTGTACATCGTTCTAATAGGTTTATGAGTTGCGCTAGCCCCTCCTATGTCCATCTTTGAGGGTCTGTGTAAACACAAACATTGAAGACAAGTGTGTAAACACAAACATTGAAGACAAAAGTGAGGAAGCAAATTGTGATTGGCCAGAATGAGATGATGTATGATGACGTACGATGATAAGAGCGCCCCTCACTTCACACGGGTGTGATTTTTGCCTTCATGAGAGATTTATTTTCTGTGCTACCGTTTAAATGTTAAATGTTGTCATTACTTTTTCCCTTTAACTTTTCTGGAGCATAGAGGCATGAACACAATAAACGCAATCCAAAGTGTGCCTTCCTATGCAAGATTAAGAAGAAAGATTTTCAGTATTTGAAGATAGCTCAGTTCTTGTCCTTGGAGAAGGAAAGGCTAAAGAACTTCAAGGTGGGTCTCTTTTCTATATGGTGTTGTGACTGTTGTCTGTGCACATTGTGTGCAACAAATAGATTGTGACAAGGTGTTTATGTTGTGGCTGTTCCTCTCTTGTCTTCCAGAGAAAAGCCCTCCATATGAAGATGGCGCACTTGCAAGATGAAATGGACAAAACCGTTGAAAAGATTGAATCAGAAGTTATTCCTAGTTAATCCTAATCAAAAGAAAGAAACGGGTCAAAACTACAAATCTAATATATTGATTTGAAGTCATATCACTCAGCTCTACTAGAGGCTATAGTTCTGTGAGTAGGAGGGTTTTTTTTCTCTCTTTTTTTCCCTTTTTTTCTTTTTACCGAAACACAGGCTTTTCTGAAAGTGCCAACATCTATACCACATCTTTTCAAACCTTGACCCCAGGCAGATGGCCTGTCGCCCCTCCCTCTCAATACCAACTGTTGCCCCACTAACTAACATCTGTTACAGAAGGGAGCACTGTGTGCATCACTGCTCTAGCCCTGTAGAGGGAGACTGAGCTTTCATGAGATCACTTCTGAATCAGAGTCATTGTCACATTACAGGTTGTGTAGGTGCGAAGAAGTGGGTGAGATTTATTTCCCCTTGCAAGCTCCATAATTTGTAGTTTATAGGGAGGGGGGCAGACGGCAGAGTGACAGGAAGAACAAGCACACTACTAGGGGATTTTGTTTGTTAAATGTTTGTATGTTTACTATATTGTTATTTCATTGTTTGTTTATGGACCACTTTAGATAAACTGATTTAATTAATGGTTTTAAGTGCCATATGGTCAAATCTACATGTATTTTGTATGTATGTATTTTCATGATTAAAAGTCTACAACAAAAGTGGTTGTATGTACCTGGATACATTGTTCTAATCTGAACAGTCCATTAAAAGGGTCTAATTGATACATTTTGTTAAAATAAGTTAACTGTTGAGTAGCTCAATATTCCCTCTCCCGTCTCTCAAGTCCTTCAGTAAACAGAACATAGGCTACGTTTTCAGGTCGGGATACTGATTTCATCCAACCAGAAGAGAGAACTCAAACGGAATACATCATAATGAAGTGATGAAAACACAATTTATACACAAAAATAGAGAGTATGCGCGTGACATCATCATCATATCTGGAAGTTATGCAGAAACAGTGGCAAAAAACGACTTTCTGCATGGCCTTGACAGCCCATACATCCACACAGAAAATAATTTGATTGCATTGAACAACATTAAAGAATGTTAAACTCACTTTTCCACTCACTTTGCCATTCGCTTTATGCATGCGCATACTCTCTATTGAAGCTGATGAATGGGTTCTCTCCTGATGACAGGTGACCCATATGAAAAGACCTCTGTTATTGAACATACTACATCACTGTTCAGAATACAGAGATTTAACCTTTAACAGTAAACATTTTGTTTAGATTTTAGCTATATATATATATATATATATATATATATATATATATTTACATACATAGGTTCTTTATACTTTGTCTATTCAAAAATAGCAGATACTATTTTTGAAAAATGTTGTGCAAATGTATTGCTTCTGGGGGTCCCTGGAACAAAATATTTTGAGATGGAGGTCAGTGGCCAAATACATACTTTTAGTTTTTCAGAAAACTCAAAACTGTTAGGATTTTGAATACATTTTGTAGAATATAGGCCTTGGGGCTTAATGGGTTAAACTAAAAAACAATTACTCACAGCACCTTTTAAAAATGAACACACCACAATGCACTTGATAGCGCCACAAAATATACACATGAATTTAATACAACATTGGGGAAATAATAAAAAAATAAAACAAAAGGCCTCTTCAATGTTGCTTTGTGGCAAGTGGATAAAGGAGAATGAAGCAGTTGATCTGGGCTCAGTGGCCAGAGTGTTTCATTAGACATTAATCCAGAACAGTGGAAGGTCAGACTGATCTGGGCTCAGTGGCCAGAGTGTTTCATTAGACATTAATCCAGAACAGTGGAAGGTCAGACTGATCTGGGCTCAGTGGCCAGAGTGTTTCATTAGACATTAATCCAGAACAGTGGAAGGTCAGACTGATCTGGGCTCAGTGGCCAGAGTGTTTCATTAGACATTAATCCAGAACAGTGGAAGGTCAGACTGATCTGGGCTCAGTGGCCAGAGTGTTTCATTAGACATGAATCCAGAACAGTGGAAGGTCAGACTGATCTGGGCTCAGTGGCCAGAGTGTTTCATTAGACATGAATCCAGAACAGTGGAAGGTCAGACTGATCTGGGCTCAGTGGCCAGAGTGTTTCATTAGACATGAATCCAGAACAGTGGAAGGTCAGACTGATCTGGGCTCAGTGGCCAGAGTGTTTCATTAGACATGAATCCAGAACAGTGGAAGGTCAGACATGGGATAGCATCTCTAATCCTGCCCTCCATCACATCACATCACCCCTCCCTTCAGACACAGACACAGCGATGGATGCATTTCCACATCACTTTCTCTATTCCATTGGTTTTCAACCATGGTCCTTGCCCCCTTCCAGGTGGTCCCCAGCCGGAGAGTTGGTAACCAAATGGACCCTAATTGATCTTTAACTCTTGATACCGAGAGCGTAAAATGAAACCAAATGCACCCAAAGTTAAACAATAACATCTGTATTACTTAATTTACAAGAAGTCTTCACAATTAGAGAATGTAGAAGAATTGTTATCTTGATCAACGTTTGGGTGTTATCTTTCCTATGGTATACCACATCAATACAGCATGGAATTGTGCATAAAATATTCTTTCGTCTTTGGTCTTAATGGTCTGTGAGGGTAAATCTCATCAAATGGTGGTCCGTGGCTCAAATGCTGAATAAATAATGGGCCTTGATATGAAAAGGGTTGAAAACCACTGCTCTATTGGCCTGCAATGGAAATCTCCGATGCTTTGAGTTAGTTTATGGTATGTGGATGAGAAAACTTAGTGGGAAATACCCTTGGATCATTAACATGTATTTCGTGTGTTAATTAATTACTTATTTGCAAACCACATTACATTGATGAACGTGTCTCAAATATGAATGAAAAATACATTGCTTGTTGAAATGTATATTGAGTGTTATCGAAGTGCATAAATCATAAAGGAGCATGTTTACAGTAGTTTCTAATGTAACCCTAATCAGGGCTTAAATCCCGCACCCCTGTGTCAATCCACTTATTGTGTGTGCGTGTGCGTGTGCGTGTGCGCGCTCTCTAGATAGAAAATGAACAAAGATGCTGTGGTGTGACGTCTGTGCTTCTGTCCAGCTGCTCACTGTATGTGATAGATGAGCTTATCTGTGGGAATGGAGCTCAACTGTATATTTAATTGAAAAGTAATTGATGTAAGCGGATGGGGGTATCTTCAGGGGGCATTAATATACCCCCCCCCCCTCCACACACACACACACACACACACACACACACACACACACACACACACACACACTCCACAATGCTCTTTTAGAACAGTTTTAACGAGCGACAACCCATCAGAAATATATTACTATTGTGATTCTATTAAGCAAACGGCGATCGGTGATTAACTTTATTCCTTTAATCCGATTATACCGCAAACTCTGGTTAATTTAACGCGCCTTTAGAATTTCTATTGTGGGCCACTGCGTCCGTTTCCTGAATGATGAGTTTGATCCTGCTAAACAAACTGTCCGTCGCTCTGCATGTAAACAGTGTGTGAATGTAACTAACAGATGGACAAGTGGGCAGATGTTGCCAACAGAAAGTTTACAACCTGAGGTCTCCATTAGGCCCCATCTGTTACTCTCTAGACCCAGGCCCTCCCTCTTTTCCTCCTCTAGTGCATCTTCTCTGTCGCTTCATCAGTATACATCGCTAGTGCCACGCTCCCCCGATACCCGGCCAAGACCACCCTCACTGTCTCGCTTGATCTGGTTCGGCCTTTTCAAGATGACAAGCAAAATGAACAGCATGTTATGACCTTTGAACACTAGTGCCCAGTGTTTGTTCCATTTAGTGTGGTTGCCTATAGGCAAGCAGACTATTGTTATTGCACTCCTTAATCGTTGAAAACGTTTAAATCGCAATAACTCTATTCTCCCAAGGCATTTGTGCACTTTGCCCTCATCTGATTGGACAGTATACGGTCACATACCCAACTCAACTCTTCTAATTGAACATATTCCTAATAGAGATAGGCAACCACACTCTTTCTTTCTAGTTTATTTTACTGAATTCTAAACTTGTTGTGTGTGTACTGGAGAACATAGCCACAGACCATTGGACTCTGTCATTATGGCCTGTGCATGTTAATCACAGCTTAGTGCTTCTCACACCGTGATCTTGAACCTCTAGAATGACCATCAGGCAGAAGTGGAGACTCGGGCTCACACCCACAGTCCGCCGCATAATAACTGGAAAGAAAACTCAAATCCCTTTTGTGTTCTCCGTATCCCTCCTCCATCTCTCCTTGTACTCCCATGTCTCAGATGGCAGCCGTGTGCATTCTGCAGGCCTGCAGCACTCCGTCAGACACCACAGGCCTCCTACCTTTTGGCTGGGGTTTTTCTTTTTTTTGGTGCCCTCTTCCAAAGGGACCTCCATCTGTCCCTCTGCTTGGCCCATTGTGGTGCCTCAAAGCCGGGCAACTTGCACAATGTAGTGGGCGTGCAGAGGGGGGGGGGGGCATGGTAAACACGACAGCATCCAGATCCCATTAGAAGCTCTTTAACTCTGACACCCCTCGTACTCTCTGAGAACTCTGGGTGGGGAAGGTCCACCCCTTATCCCCCTCTGGGTGGGGAAGGTCCCCTTATCCCCAGTCACACAATGTCACCTTGTATAGCCCAGACCCACTCCCATAGGTATTGAGTCCACTGATCTACACTGCTGCCTCCCCCCGCGCACACCACCACTTTTCCTTTCTCTCCTTTCTGAGAGCAGTGATTCTTTGCTTTTTTTTTGTGCTGTGGACCACAACCATATTTTGAACAAATCTCAAGGACCACCCCACCTCCCCAAAACCACACGCACAAGCTTTTCTATTCGATATTCTATTTTCCGTGCGCGACGCCGCATTTCAGCAAAGTATATCAAGCAATTACAGCGGCACTATAACTTTTATGAATAAAATGTATTTTTGTCCAATCTGTATGGTAGAGTAATGCAATATAACTCGGGTGGTTGTATTTGGTCTCCCTGCTCTTCTATTGAGACAATTAGGTCAAAAGGTCATGTCTCACCTAGACACAGGATCTGACACCAATGTTGACCTGATGGTCAAGATTAAATGTATCCCCTGAGCAAGCAGGCAAGGCTCTATTTGCTCAATGGTAAAAATGTCAGTTCTTGCGCAGAAGAAAACCAGGTTCAAGTCCGGGGTATAGGTGAGGAAAGTTTTAGTGCAGCTTTAACTAACTAAGTATTTCAAGCAATATCCTTCCCCACACTACGCCTATTAGAAATACTTATGATGAAATAATACCAGTAAGACACCCTGAGGGCGAGGTCGCGTGCACGCATCCGCCTGGGTGACGGCACACTGCTGGGCGAGCGCTGGTGCTTGGGTCAGATCAACATATGGAATGAATTCTGTACTGGCCATATATGGAGCGTGTCTTGAGTGTACAGGGTTTGATGAGGTCAGATCAACATTTGGAATGTCAGAACAGAAAGGACGGGTGGGGTAGATCAACATATGGAATGTCAAAACAGGTCAGCTCCATAAATGGAAGTGTTTGAGGTCAGATGTAGAGTTGCTGGCCGGCTCCATATATGCAGATCTAGGTGATGATCCAGTCTTCTCCATGTATAGTTATCCGCAGGGTTAGATGAGGTCAGTGTCGTGATCTTCATATATGGAGAGATGGCCATATATGGTGGTGTGACGTGTCACGAGGTGTGATGTCACGAGCCGTGACCATATATGGAGGCGTGATGTCACGAGGCATGACCATATATGGAGCTATGATGTCACAAGGCGTGACCATATATGGAGGCGTGATGTCACGAGGCGTGACCATATATGGAGGAGTGACTAACTCCCGTTAGTCACTCCTCCATATGTGCAGGTTTTCATAGTAAATGCGACCTATACGGTCAAAAGTAAAATATATTTTGTTACATTTAAAAATGGTACAATATATTTATTGAAATGCCAATGGACCATCCGTAACGGCCCATGAACCACTGGTTGAGAAACGGGTTTACACCACGTACGGCTCATTTCCTTTCTCTCCTTTTTGGCATGGTAGAACAAGGGGCTATTTAATCTCACTTTCTATTGGGATTATTATTGGTGCTTATACCTCCTTGCCTTTCTCATGAGCAGGTGGATTTGTCATGTTTTGATGTAGCCTATCCCAAGAGATGTGCTGCAGCGGAATAAAAGATTAAACCCGTCTGGGCCTATCCTATGAACTCTACACTTCTTTTCTTTGTAGATTGCTGGGCGTGTCAAGTCTGCTCACTCACACAATGTCAAGGTTGTGTGAACCATCCAAAGACGGATCATAGGAACTTAAAATAATTAAACTTCTATTTCGGCATCGAGGTGTCGATTTGTTTTCCCCCCTCGATCACTTCTACAAATCACATCAGTGAGTCTTGCTTGTCTGTCATTGTTTTCCTCTCTTTCACCCCCAAAATGTCTTCCTCCATCCATCTCCCCCTTTCTTTCTTCCACCAGCTGCTCCTCTGAGTCCGGCCCGTCTCAGTTTCAGGGCGCTCCACCTCTCGACCTTGGCACTCTTTTTTTCTGTATTCCCCACCAGAACTCTCTCTCTCTCTCTGTGTGTGTGTGTGTGTGTGTGTGTGTGTGTGTGTGTGTGTGTGTGTGTGTGTGTGTGTGTGTGTGTGTGTGTGTGTGTGTGTGTGTGTGTGTGTGTGTGTGTGTGTGTGTGTGTGTGTGTGTGTGTGTGTGTGTGTGTGACTGTGTGTGTGACTGTGACTGTGTGTGTGGGAGAGAGAGTGTTTTTGCATGCACAGTGTGGTCCAAGAGGAGGGGGAATCACAGTGTTCGCCCCCCAGCTTAAAGGCAAAGGGATTACCGGCACACAGACACTGATTAAAGCCTTCCAGCCTCCTATGGCCCCATTAATACAATCTTAATCACAATGCTTTATCCCTCCATCTAGGCCCTATGGATCAGGACCTTTTCATTTTAGTGGGAGCCGCTCTTGTTTGGCCAGTGGATTAAAGTGTGCTGCCCACGGAGGAACTCAAATATAAGCGAGAGAGCAGTTCAGGCTGCACTTTTTCCAATCCCAGTTTCTATCCCCATCCTCATCTAAGGTCTCTGGTGTTTGTCCTGCAGATTGTGTGATCACGCATGGCCTCCCGTTTGAAATGGTTTCACTTTGTGTAAAGTAACTAAGTACATTTACTCAAGTACTGTACTTCAGTACAATTTGGAGGTATTTTTACTTTACTGGAGTAATATCCATTTTTCAGTACTTTTACTTCTACTCAGTTTTCAAAAATACCAGTGTAGCCTACTTTTTTTCTCTACTACAATTATTTGAAAACTTAGTTACTAGTTACTTTAGATTTATTTATTTGAAATATATAATATTTTGGTCATTTGGAAATAGCTGATCTACAAGCTCACAATGTGGATGAGAGCTTGTGGGATGCATTGTGAGCTTGTAGATCGGCTATATAAAATATTTTATATCATTTGAAAACCTTTGAAACGGGACATTCTGCACAATGAGTAGACTGCATTACACTTTTGGTACTTTTGGTTTAAGTACATTTTGATACAAATATTTGTTAATAATAATATTTTTTTTTAATTCCGGACATTTAGTTGTAACAGAGTATTTCTACAATAAGTTTTGTTACTTTTACTTAAGTAAACAAAAATGTAAAGGCTACATGTATAGTGAAAAAGAGGTGATGCAAAAGTCTCAACAAATCATCAAATATTAGCCTCAAACATCATGCTAGTGGTGACAAAAATAATGTAGTAGAAATAAACATGACAACAGTTGGGGGAGATCAAAACGCCAGCACCATTTCCAGCTCTGTCATTTTTTCCAGCATATGCTCTGATGTCTGTGAATTGGTAGATGACAAGACCTCACCCCAGGGGACTGAGCCACAGGTCGCAGGCTGCCGCCTTTAGTGATTGCCCTCCTGGCCGACATGGCATTACAGAGCATGTGTTGTCTTCCCAGAGAGACCCTCATCATAATAACCCGTGGCAGAGATGGCTGAAGGGCTAAACGTTTGATTGCCACCATGTTCCACTGCTTGTTGTGCTTATTGAATTATTAGGATTATTATTGATTGATTGGTTTGTTGACTGACTGATTGATTGATTGATTGATTGATTGAATAATATATAGAAATAAATGTATACAGAGTACAGTCACTTGGTCTAAAAAGATAGCACCAAAAAAAAGTAATTACATTCGGGTCCTGTATTAAATTCATAAACATGACATGAAAAATAACAACAACAAACAACTATATGCACGGAGTGGAAGAAATAAGAAGGGGGTTGTATTGGGGTTGATCTAAGGGAGAAGTGATCATTTCTTCTCCCTGTATTAAAGGATGCCAGTGATCTGCATTTTTTACAGGGAGCCTGTTCAGGGACTTACAGTATGGGATTCATGGACAACATTGAAGTCTTCTATTTTTTATTTTATTTCTATTTTTTCATTATTTTCATTATATTTTGCTGTTTCACAAAATGAAATTGGGTATAGAAAGCAAAATAAATAGGTTATCAGACAAAAGCTTTGCTTTTATTAATGACAGCCGTTCTCTCTACAACATTAATATATAGGGCTTATACCTTATCCTGTGACATTCCTTCAAAGGGATTGTGACCTCAAAAAAGGTTTTTGTAATTCTTCTTAATTTCTTTAGGTTTTCTGAGCTCAATTGCACCCAAAAAATCTGAACTTTTAACATTCAGTAGATTTTCTGTGGTCTGGGGTTTTCTGGCTCAAACAAGTGCTCTGATTTTCCTGCTGACTGTGATGTCACAGCCTGCAAATCCCATTTATGACAATGGGATTTGCCAGCAGATGTCACTGTTTTCACTGTTTTCATTGCAGCTCAAAAGGCTTCACAGACACAGAAGAAATCCCAGACCACAGACAATCCAAAGAATGTTCAAAGTTCAGGTTTTTTGGGTATAATTGAGGTCATAAAACCTAAAAGAAAAATTAAATTAAATGAAAATTGATGTCATGAAACATTACGTTAAAATAGAAGACGACAAACTAATTATCTCCTTATTTCTGGCCTGCACCCCTTTGTAATCATTTATTCAAAGTAAATTAGTGGATTATACATCCGTATCCGACTCCTGTATATTTGGCTCAGGAAAAATCCACACCACTTTGTTGGATGACAACAGCGTGAACGTATGCCAGCAGCTACCTCTGCCAGTACGTTCTCACAGGCCAAGCGTCTGCCTGCCTGGCTGTGTGTACAGCTATGTGTCATTCCTCTGCCCTCTGCCCGGGCTGACACAGAGGAGCAGCGAGGCCAAGGACCTCGTTCACCTCTGCTGCCCTGCACTCACCCCTTCCTCTTCTCCCTATTTCCTTCCCTGAGCACCCACCACCTCTTTCTCTCTCCCTCTCTATCTCCCTCTCAAATTTGGCCCAGCTGTCCGTCAGCCCTCCCACAGTTCCCCCAGCTGTCTGTCCTCCCCACACGAGAAGCCCTGCAACAATACGGGTCACAGGTCAAGAGAAAGAACAGGCTGCGCTTACAATGGACCAGTGGCGCCCGCTAAAACAATCGTTCCCTTTTTCTCCATAGCCTTTCTCTGCCACTGCCAGGACTGGAAAAGACAACCCTTAGGAGAGGTGGATGAAGAGAGAGACGAGGGGTGGTGGGGGGGTGGTTTGATGCCTCCAAGGCGCCTTCCCCTTCTTTCAATTGCCTAAAAGGGCCACATTGATAAACACACTCTCTCACTCTCACCACTCCATCTTTGCACTCTGCCCACCCTTTGTTACACAGTACACTCAAGAGCCGTGGTGTTGTTCAACACAGCGGAATCAAACTCTTGAGTCATTTGTTTGTTGATATGAATGTGTTAGCCCCCCTGGTAGCATTACCAGGTTAATTTGAGCAGAATGACATTCATTTTCAAATGTTTCACAGAATACATAGTGTCTCTCCAGACACAGGTCCGGTGTGAATATGTTCTAAGTAGAGCTTACGTTTGACAATTCATTTTTTATTTGATAGTACCGTGTACATGTTGAGAAGATGAGAAATAGGCTACAAAATAGTTCGTTTTGTAAAAGGCCTATACTTTTTCCCCCCCTCTGGTGTGTAAAATTATTTCAAAATGAGTTCTTGCCCTGGAGTGTTTTGGCACGAGCTAGATGGGAAAGTGTTCCATTTGGGTGGGGGGGGGAATGACATATTCACCTGTTCTGCAGGGCTGTTTTCCCATGGACCACAGCAGCCTGCAGCATGAATGACAGCACACACACACACACACACACACACACACACACACACACACACACACACACACACACACACACACACTCACACACACACACTCACACACTCACAGGCGCACGCACACGCGCATGCGCACGCACGCATGCACGCACACACACACACACACACACACACACACACACAGTACTCTAATCTAGAAAGTGAGTTATTATTAACTTATATCCCTAATAACAGTGCATGCCTAAGGAATATATGTATACTACACATGCCAAGACTTTTCAAGCCTCTTATGAAGCAAATTTGCTCTGAGCGAAATTGCCCTAATTTGTCATTGTGCAGTGATGCATACACGTGGGACAGTTTGTATACTGTAATAATTATCACTTAAGGCATTGACTTTGGGTTATTTAGAAATTATTTCTATTCACATAGAGGTCCTAAAATAGAGAACTGCTGCAGTATTTGCAGGTAACCATTGCTACTGGAAAATGTGCAGTATGTATGGTATATTAACAATGATAGGCTGACTTGAAGGGTGCAAATAGCTGCTATATGAGAAATATCTTGTATTTAAAATATTCGTTTTGTGTGTATTTTTGGCTTGAGACGATGAGTAAAATGACTTTGTGGGCCCATAAACAACCAGGTGTCGATGTGAACAGTACCATGGCTACCTTTAGTGCTGATAATTATGAGGAAAAGCACCAGCATTTACAGATACGCATGTTAAAGCCTTTTGTTAAACCAAAACCACACAATAAAATCTTCAGTGTTGATTGAACTCTGTGTGTAACAATGCTTTATACACTCACAGAGTTCTAGTTCTATGAGGATGGTATTGGTATTGCTCATTGTCAGATATATTATCTTAATTAGTAAAATCATGGGAGAATCGAGGGTTGGGTTGTAGTTCTTGGGCTTTGGTTCCCTTGCCAACGCTTTTTAGATTTATGCGGAAAATAATGACTATAGTTCACATACTATAAGCCAAAAGAGTTTCACATTTTGTTCTATGGCATAAACTCAAATTGTCCTTTCGGCTTTTCCGTTCAGGGGGGATTTTTGTTTTCTCATATATTCGGTTTCAAGTGTCGTTCAAAACTGTAAGAAGTGCGTTATCTTGTTGAGTAAAACGTGTGAACAACATAATGTATATGTCTCTGTTTTTGTTACTAAGCTTATTTTCTTAATTTATCCAAATTCCAACACAAAGATTCCATTGGAAATCTGCAGGAAGCATGTATTATCAGGCAGTTGTGGCTACGTTAGCCTACAAACATTATGTGACAGCAAAACAGAAGAAAACTCAAGGCAAACTGTGTTACTATGGAAATAGTATATAATATAAGAATATTTATTCAATTAAGTGCTAAACAGCAAAGTATTTACAACAGTACAGTATGACAAAAATTGTGAACACCAACTGAAACAAATACCTGAATGACCTCAAATAAATAATCTAAATACTTCAGTAAAGCTGCCAGTGGCTGACAACAAACTATAAGAAGACTGAAACAAAACAGGTGCTGGAAATAATATATAAAAAAAGAATAATAGCAAAACAAAAAAAACAAAACAAGACAATTTATCAAAATAAATATTAAATACAGTTATAAATAGATTAATTTCTCTCCATATGGCAAAAAGGACATTGGCTATAATAGGCCTCAGGCGCGGAATTCATGTTTCTGTTGTAATTCCTTTTTTAATCAGCATATAGAGCTTTTAATAAAGTCCTCTTTCGGGTTGTTTTTGTTCAAGACCGCGCACATGCAAAACCTGTGCAGTGGCTGTACCTGGATATCTGTTTTGGTCAACTAATTGTCAGGTACATAATATGTACCTGGTAACAACTGAGGGGGCATCCTATTCAGAAACAAAACAAACAGAAATTCAAACAGAAAAACTGAAAAACAAACAATAAATTATGTTTTAAGTAGAGGTGCATGTTTGTACAGTATCAGGTAGATTGAGTTTTGGTGAGGAGTCTCTCTTTCTCACAGAGCATTCCATGCTCTCTCCCAGAGTACCAGTCAGACATTGTAATGAACCATTTCTACAGTCAACAGCATACACGGGCTGGACGACGCCCTGGAGAGTCTGCGGAGAGTGATGCCCTGCTACTCCAAGACCCAGAAGCTATCCAGTGAGGAGTGTCTTTTTGTGCGTCTCCTCTCGCCATGGGTCTCACAGCCGTTTTTTTCACTCACTGTAAATTGTGCCCATCTGAGAGGCAACCATGTGAGAAGAAGGCGTGAAGGAGTCAAAGGCCATGTCCAGAGGCAGCTCGTAGCGTGACGTCTGGAAGAGCGTGTGGCCCTGAGGGCCTCCTGGCAGGCCGCCCATGGAGGCGGCGGGGAAGTGGTGGGACGAGAGGTAGTGGGCAGGATGTCCGGGGTGGGCGGCGTAGTTCCTCTCCGCCTCGTGGGGGGAGGGCTCCTGCTTCAGGGCAAAGTTGCCACTGATGCTGAGCGGGGGAGTGAGGGGCCCGTCGTAAGGGGGGGTGCCACTGCTGCACTCGTTCGGGGAGGGGTTGTCGTATAAGGCCGACCCCTTGAAACCCTTCATGTGGAGGAGATGGGACGCCTCTAGAGAGCCGTACGGGGGGCTGGGCAGGCCCGGGGACGGGTAGCTGAGGGGATGGCCGGCCTGACCACCGCCGCCGCCGCCGAGCCCCGGGCCGCCGCCACCGCCACACTTGTCCTCCAGTTTGTTGAGCATCACGGGAGCGGGTCCCAGCTGCAGGCAGCCGGCCACCAGGTTGCTGGTGGGCTGAGACAGGCCTTTACACAGCATCTCCACGAAGCCGTGGCTCTCGGGGGACTGGCCGCTCTCCAGCACCTCCGACAGGGCCCAGATGTAGTTGCGGGCCAGCCGCAGGGTCTCGATCTTGGATAGCTTCTGGGTCTTGGAGTAGCAGGGCATCACTCTCCGCAGACTCTCCAGGGCGTCGTTTAGCCCGTGCATGCGCGAGCGCTCGCGAGCGTTGGCCTTTACGCGCCGGGCGCGGAACCTCTCCACTCTAGCTTTGGTCATCTTCTTCTTCTTGGGTCCCCTTCGTTTGGGAGCGCTCTCTCCGTCCGGCCCTATCTCCTCCTCGTCGTAATCCTCCTCCTCTTCCTCATCCATGTCCTCGCTGCCCATCTCGTAGTGTCCTCTCATCTCCTCCTCGTCTCCATCCTGGGAGCTGACCTCCTCCTCCAGCCAGCCCAGGGAGTTCACCAAGTCACTCACATCGCCAGGCTTCCCAAATGGTTTGGTCATCATTGTGATCTGAAGAACCAGTGCAAAATCATTGGATGAATAATAAGAAATCTATAGACTGCAGTGCATTTACTAAAATGAATGAATTGCCATGCCATTTACAAGATGAATTCAAGATGGTATGGTATTATTATTATTATAATTATTATCTCTCTTATTTGGTGTGTAACCTGATATGCAGTCTGAGGGCAGTCGTTTCAGCACTGCTTCGTGGACAGCTCAGATCATAGTAGTTCATTTCAATATTTTCTGAGTGATGTACTGTAGGCTATTTGAGTATTTTTTAATGTACCCCTGCTATGTGCATGGTTGCTTCAGAGAAGCTGACAATCTGGGACACGGCGGGATTTATTTGCATATAGGCTAAACCCGAAGATTAAATTGGGGCAGCATACAAATCAACACACATGGAGTAATGCGAAAAAAGTTACTCTTATTTGCTTTGCTGTATATATCTCATGTTGTTTGTTTGTTTTTACTTTTCAAGTTGATTTTCTTAAATGTGGGTCCCGGTTGAAAAAGAGGTATAGGTATATGTAGATTTGAAATGGCATAGCAGGCTTAATGGTTAATAAACAATCCATTAAATACAGGCCTCTTACAAAGCAAATACCATTGTTCTGAACAAAATTGTCCTAGTTTGTCATTGTGTAGTGATGCATAGGCTAAATGTAGGACAGTTTCATTTAATTAATTAATGACAACAACAGACCCAACACGCACGCGTGTGTCTGCAATTGTGTCTGACCTGCATGCAATTATACTACCGTATTGACAATTAAAATATTTGTTTTCTTACAGTGCAAACAACCGCTCATTTAATTTTCTAAACGTGAAAGCAACAAAACGAAATGTAGGATATTATAAAATATGAAAGCGCACGTGAGCGTGAATGTATCCATAGCTAAAATAAATTACCAGCAAAAAGTTTCTTAAAATAAAAAGAGCATTATAGAACTCACCTGTGTTGGATTCACAACTCGCTCTATCAAGTCGTGCTATAGCTTTAGTTTCAGAGACCAATAACCCAAGTAAAGTTGAATATACTCCAGTCTCCCACGGACTCTCAGATAGAAGTAAAGTTGAATATACTCCAGTCTCCCACGGACTCTCAGATAGCCATCAACACACGAGTGGGACTTTCATCATAGACTGCAGGCAGAGTGTCTGAGTTTTGCCTTTAGAGACCCGATTAAATTAAACCCCTCCTTCAAGCCCCACCCATGTCCAGCTGATCCAAAGACGCGCGTGGCGGGCTCGTGGCCAAAAGTTTCACCAAACAAGAGTACTAGACTACACACACGTACACGGTGGTACACGCACACACATGCAAATTGGGGCTGCTTTTGTGTGTGCGTGTGTGTGTGTGTGTGTGTGTGTGTGTGTGTGTGTGTGTGTGTGTGTGTGTGTGTGTGTGTGTGCGCGCGCGTGCGTGCTACATGTGCGAGAGAAAGACTGCCCTTGTGCATTGTTGTCCTTTTTGCGCTATATGTTTGGTTTGGAATGAAGCAGAACGTAACTGTACGTGTTTAATATAATAGGACAGGCTGTAGTAACGCGACGTCCTGTGAAATGTGATTTAGCTGCAGGCCTAATCTGAGTGAATGATAATCTCCATCCATTGACTATCTCCGTCTCACTGTCCATGTCCAGTTTAGTTGGATTAGGATTTTTCCACTTAATTACGCGCTCGCTGAGTAAGAGACGCTCTTCAATCTCAGGTTATGTAAGTGGTTTTGACAGCTTAGTGTGCTGAGAGCAGGTGTGTGCGTTGTTCACCCGCTCATTCAATTGTTTTCTTCCGCCTATTAGCGTCATATTCTGCCCCCAAAATCTATGGAACGTCAGTCCGAATAAACCGTTTATACGGAATCGAACGATCGCGGATAGATATACATAGCCTACAGATTAGATTAGATCGATAGCATTATTATAGGCTATAAACCCCCTAGGCCTATAGATAGATAGATAGATAGATAGATAGATAGATAGATAGATAGATAGATAGATGTTTTATTATTTTATTTTTTCAGTAGACCTCGTCCTAAATAGCCTATACGAAAAGTTTTGTAATCCAATAAATTGGCCTTTATAGGTGATGATACTTAACCACATCTTACTTTATTTAAATATTTGATTAATAGTCTAAAAAGGGTATAGGCTATAGGCTACAGGCTACCCCCTCCCCTCCCTCTCTGTTTTATAAAGTTAAGACACTTGGACGCATGGCCCAACTGTTTACAAACTAATCTCTCTGCCCCGCCCAACACAGGGTCCACTTTTTCCCCAATTTTAACAACAAATGCCTTGGCATAACAAACGCTTGCAAGGCCGCGTGCGTGGCGAGCCGCCTCGCGCTGGGGGTTCATTGTAATCATTAGCCATTGACAGCCTGGGCTTGCGAGTCGCACGTGCCCCCGCATTGATCCCATTGTGTGCGCGAGGCCCACATCTGTGCTCGAGACTGCCTGCCCCCCCCCCCCCTCTCTCTCTCTCTATCTCTCTCTCTCTCTCTCTCTATCTCTCTCTCTCTCTCTCTCATATTTTTACATGTTAACTATATTTTACATGTTTTGGCTTGAGTTATACATGGTCACATGGCTAATCAGCAATATTGCACAAAATAGGCACTTATCCAAGTCCGACCACTTATTGAACAAACCTGAACAGATGGCCAGATATATAGGAAGCATGGGGGTGCAGTCAGGGGGAGGGGGGGGGGGGGATGCAATCTGTTGCTTGGATGCTCACGCGTCACTCGCCTGCCTAAGTTGATGTCTCGTGCTGAAACAGCATATTATCCCAGCTTGCTATAACGGACACACTCTCCTTATATCAGCTCAGTGTGCGTGAATGCGTTGCGGATGAAGCGAGAAAGGGTCTCTCCCCCCCCCCCCCCCCCCCCCCATGTGGACCGTATAGCCTACTTTGCATGCGTGCAGCAACAGCAATGCAAAGTGTCTGCTTCCCGAAAGCTCCCCATGGTACATGCATCCCTGACTGTCCTGATGCCCACACAACCTCTCTCTTTCCCATGAGCCTGAGCCATGGCCTTCACCACACCTGCAGCCTGCAATAGGGAATTGGGGCTCTCAATCCCTGTTGGATCCCAAATGACTGACTGACTGACTGTAGCTGAGGGGAATTGTGCCCTACTCCCACTTTAACTGTAACATATAGAGGTAGCCAGCCTTGTGAAAGAGGTCACACAGTGAATGCACCTGATCAGAACTCAACTTGAGGTGAGTTTCCATTGCCTGAACTTGGGTGCTCAGCAGCTATAAACATTGGCTCAAATAAACAAAGGAACAACAAATGAAGAAATACAAAACTGATGTAGAATGCATAGCCCCACATCACCATATCTGGCTATTATTGGTGTAATCACTACATGGAATTCTTCATCGGGTCAAAACTAATTTGCCACCTAAAATGAAATGCTTTACCAGTGGCATGGTCTTGATCTTGGTAAGGTTGGCTGTATTTAACCTCATGAACCCAACCCCATTCTGGGCATGTCATAATAGGCCAACATTCAGGAAAAAATAGGAAACCCTTTGGCTAAAATAAGTGAGAGAATTCAGAGAGAATTCAGGGGAAAATATCAGATCTACAGTACAACCTCACAGTGTGATGCGATCAGAGCTTACAAGTAGAGCTGCTATTTTTGCTATTTAACGTACAGCAAGACAGTAGGGTTTAAGTAGTTTCAATGACCACTGTACATGATCATGTGTAATATGCAATGACGAGAAAAATGGTCTCTCGGATTTAAATATCACACTCAATTCGAGGACCCCACACAGGCTGATCACAATGAGTATTTATTCAAACATTTCTCCAGGATGAGAACCAGTCTGGAATCTCTCATTAGCTTTTTAAGTGCTGTTGTTATTATTACTACTGCCCCCCCACCCCACCCCACCCCACCCCACCCCTTACAAAACCACTGCCACAAGTGAGTTGTCTCTCGCTCTTGTCCCCAGGGATTCAGGGAGGAATTGGGGGGATTCGTACACTGTGCTGACAGATGGGTCCTTGTGCCTGTCTTTTTCTCCACCTCCATCTCCCTGTCCCTTTCCCTCGCTAAAACAGACTCACACACTCGCCTCGCCTCGCGCACGCACGCACGCATGCACGCACGCACGCACGCACGCACGCACGCACGCACGCACGCACGCACGCACACACACACACACACACACCAAGACTGCACGAATACAATAGGAATTAAAGCTCCGCACACATGCTCCCTGGGCCGCTGCTGAAAGCTGAGCCCCTTGTACTATTCATAAAGGATGGAGGGAGCTTGGATGCGTGTAAGGTGTGTGTGTGTGTGTGTGTGTGTGTGTGTGTGTGTGTGTGTGTGTGTGTGTGTGTGTGTGTGTGTGTGTGTGTGTGTGTGTGTGTGTGTGTGTGTGTGTGTGTGTGTGTGTGTGTGTGCGCGTGTGTGCATGCGTGCGTGCATGCGCGTCACAGCGCGTGCACACGTTTGAGCGTGCCTAAGTGTGTGTGTGCATGTATGTGTGTTGAGGGACAGGAGGCCGAGGAGTGTTCTAATCTATATGATCCAATTTCTAAAATGAAAAGTTTTTCTTCATAGCGTTATCCGTGCATTTTAAACTTTCACCTAACCATTTGACAATACCTCAAGAAATAGCTAAATGTTGCATTTTTGTGCACAGATTTCAGCTTATAGCATTCATCGCGTCATACTAAAAAGATTCGTCTTTACTTTTTTAATATAATAAAAGTGAGGGGCGCTCTTGTCGTTGTACATCATCCAATAAAAAATGAATATACTTCTTCATGAATTAATTTGTCAACTTATGTTATTATCTTACATGATCATGTAAGATGACAACTGAATTTATGTGATTTATTGTCAATGGCATTTAATGTTTGTGTTAGGACAACATAGCCGATTTGCTCGTCTACATATGACGTAAATTCTCCTGTCATTGTCAATGGCATTTAATGTTTGTGTTGCCACAAAAAGCCAATTTGTATAGGCTATTGGTCGGAGGGGCTAGCTAGCGCCCCTCAAAAAAAAGAGTTCCTTGATTTTTGTTTCTCCAGTTGTAGCCTATACCTAAAGTCTGGCAACAATTTCTCTTGCACAAGTATGATATTTGTTCTTGACAGCATGCTAATTTGTGTGCCTGTGCCGTGCGGTGCATGCACGGTTTACAGCCACTGTGTGAGTTAAGAAATCCCAGGGCACAACTCTCTCCATTTGCTGCTCACTGAGCCTGAATATGGTTACAAAGCAGACTTTCCTGAGGGAGAGGCTGACAACCCCTCTGACTCCATGTACACAGGGGAGCATCAGTGTGCACAGAGATAGACTATTAACCTCCTTTTAATTTATCTATACAAACTGTCTACTCTACAACAATTCTAGTGTGTTTGCTATATAATCAATAAAGCCATTCTCTGAACAATATTATAGACATTGGCTAGAAAGATCATTATAAAGTTAGACCATTAATTTAGCAGAAACTAGAGAAGCCACAGAGAATCCTTCTTCCAGACAGTGATGGGGGAAATGAGAATGAAGACCTATGTCTGTCTGTGTGTAAATCAAAGCCATATTATACACAGAGACTACTAGATAATTGAAAGCGTAAAATTGCTAATTTCCACACTGCGCCACCTGCAGCCCACTGGACATAATCTATCTGGCTGTGCCTCAACACACAAGACACATGATAGCTGGAGATTCACATGCACTTATGCATGAGTGAATAGTTTGACTCCAAGCCAGCATTTCAAAACTTTTTGTGAACAGATTTGGTATGAATACTTGGAGTGAATATCAAATTGTCTCGTTAATGGTATCACAAAGTAAGTTTTGATAAGCTCTGTTATGATTAGAGCCAAGAAATATGAGCACAGCTTGTTTGCAGCTTATTCCCCTTCCTTTGGGCTAATGGATTTGGAAAACATTCCAATTGGACAGAAATGTAGCTTCAGAATGGGAATTGGGCCCGGGGGCTATTCTCACTAAGTGGGGAGAGATCCATTAAACAAAGGTGCCTGTGGTTTCACATTCAGGATACTTTACAACCTCCATCCCAGGGCATCAACAGTGTTTTGGGGTGTGCAGTTAGAAGGGGCAGAAGGGGGGGAGGAGGTTCCATCTGCCATGTTGGCGGTCCGCAGGGAGACGGGCATATCCCTGGGGTATTTTGGAGAGAGCGGGAGAGAGAAGGGCTGAAAGGATTACACCCAACCACTAATCAAGGATTGTAATCTGTGGGCCCCCATATACAATCCTCTCCACTCCTACAAACAACAATTTGAGATGGAGGATAGGACCTCAGCGCACGGGGATATCTACCTGACACCCAAAACCTGACAAATACAAGAACTAATAGCCTGTACTGGTGTTGTTTTTTAAATTGGAAGAATTAATTGCGTAGGTGTGATTGGCAGACAGCCAGTGTCTCTGTGATCAGGTGCAAGTGTCCCACAAGTGACCCAGTCTGATTTCCAATGTGGCCATTATGCAAATTCAGCAAGAAGCCAAGCCAGCAACCTAAATTAGTCCAACGGAAAAAGCAACTTTCTAATGAAATTAGATTGCCATAGATTTGCATTATATTGGGTTTTATTGTACAGTCATGAATGATTAAAAGTGTACAAACATGATCAAATCATTCAGCTATAACCTACTGGTATATAATTAGATGTTGTACTTGTAGGCCTAAATACTGTAGATGTGTGAAAAGGATTGCATAGAAGTGTATATTTAATTTGTATCTTTAAATGTTCTGATGAATTGAAAATGGAGGACCCTTGTGTAAACAAGTCTTAGTGCTTTTTCTGGTTTTATCCTCTTCGCAGATTTTGTATTGACCTGTACTTTCCTTAACTGTACCCATTCTGCAACTGTTAATACAATTTTCAATCAATCAATCAATCAACCCAGACTACCCAGTCATTGATTTTTCATCAGATGACGATCCTAAAGCTTAATATAATTATACACCATCAACATTGTGGTGTCACTTGTCGAAAAGAAGTACGGTATCCCATCTAGCAACACCGTCATTCGGCGTCATATTACAGAGTATAAGTAAGCTTGAAGACTAATCTTTCTCATGTGTCTTCCTGTCTTTGAATGACTGGAAACCCACGATGCACCGCAATTAAGGTGCAGCTGCAGAGTTGTTGTCACCCAGGTAGACCTTTGCTAGCCTGGCGAGCGGGGAGGGGTTTACCCATGGCTAGACCTTTGCAGCTTGCATGAAGAATGGCAGGGAATCAAGTTGCCACTAGTGCTCCCTCGTCAGTATGGTTTTGATGTCTGGAGCCAGGGTGGGGTCCATGGGCTGCATGGGAGATGTGGGTTAAGGCTCCAGGACTATAGGAAAAGCTGCCTAATGATGGTGCCAGTCCTCCAGGGCATAGGGAACAGGAGCATCCTGGCCGGCTTCTCCGCTACCTCCTGCAGTATATATGCCCATTGGCTAGGCAGCCACTAAGCTCTCTATCCCCATAGCCTCATTGTTTAGTGGGCCCAACACTGTCAATATTAAGCCTGGCTAATGTGATCTAGAGGCAGCTGGAGCAGCCACGATTATTACCATGACACAGCCGACTGAGGGGTGTAATATCATTAAAAATAAATCAGGTGGTTTGGAGATTTGCCGTAGCGGGGGGGACAGGGGGACGGGACGGGACTTTGAATGGCATTAGGTGGGAGAACTGCCATAATTTCATTAGTCAGTGGGGGCACCTCAGAGGATCTGTTGAAACATTTCCTTTAACGTGGAATAATTCAATTTGTTCTCACAACAGCTCATGTGAAATGATAGAAGAAAAAAAAATCAAGATAATTTTTTCCAATTAAGTGGCCAATAATTCTGAAAGTTAATTTAGGCCTAGACATGTTTAGGACTATGCAGGCAGTGAACAATCAAATGGGGTGACATAGGCCTAAATATATGGACCAATGCAGGACTCAGGAGGAGGACCATGTTTGGATTTCCTATGGTGATCAAGCTTTGGAAACACACATGCATAAAGTCTATTCCTTTTATGATTAGCCCAAAGCGGTGGATTATTTTCACACATTATAAGAAAAACGTGAGGCATGCTGTCTAATCTTCTTAGTGCTTGACATGATGCTGTCTGCTCGGCAGACAGCAGACTCATCAACAATCAGCTGCATGGCCCCGCGTGAGACATCACGAGACCAGACTGCACTGAATAGGGTTTACATAGCCTACTCGCAGAGCAGAAAACATGAAACATCTTGATCTTCAAAAATAGAGCTAATGATAATTAAAACGTTTACAAGAATAAGATTTCCAAGGTTTATAAACGAATAAGATTTTTGTTACGACATAGTTTTTCTTCATTTTCATATTGTTTAAACTTTAATCAATGCGCCGCCAGCCCTTGCCGTTGGTCTTGTAGTAAGGGTCTTATGTCGCTATTGTTCTGAGGCCCGAGCCACATAAACGGTGATTTCAAGGCCCATTGAGCGCGCGATGGATTGTGTCTAAACTCCATTGGGGGTCGGTGAGCATCGATTATTGGAGGACGAACGGGCAAAGTAACGCCCAGAGTTGTAAATCTCAGGAGTGACCTCAGCGGTGAGCGGTCAGTGCGGTGCTAAGCAAGATTATATACGCTTATAATGCAGGGGGAAGTGAAGGGGGCAGGCGGCTGAGGCGGCCCTAAACAAACCATTACAATTGGCGAATTTGCATTATTTGACATTTAGGCCTAGGCCTACTGTTAATCAGGTTTAATTAAATAATATCCTGGCTGATACATTATCCTATGCTGTGAGGAATTAATAGGGTTATAGGCCTACGTCAGGAGGTTGAGTAGCATGGTCACCATTAAACATTATAGGGCTAAGCTATATATACACACCATTTTTATTTTTTATTAACCGAACTTACCGAAGTAGCCTAGGCTAATAGGGGCTCCTAATATGCTATTTTGAAGGGCTGGAGATTTCGGTAGGCCCGGGCCGGCTATATTTCACTGACTTAAGCATTTTTGTTGATTAGACCGTCCAAGGTTTGTCAAAACGTATGAAAAAGAGGCGTGTCTGTTACTATATACTCGATACATATGGCCTATCAACATCACATTTTTTAAATTATAATAATCAACCAATGAATCCAATTTAGCTACTGACTTCAGCGATGGACATATCTTGTGATGTGGTTGTGCAATATTGACATCTAGTGGCGAAATTGGCGAATTACTGAATTTCTAATTGTCATGCATTGACAAGTTAATGTAAAAATGGAATAATGTTTTATATCTGGATGGAATGTTCTAAGAACTAATAATTCCATAACATCTCTCCAAGGACCCCACTGCTATATTATCTTGTATTTACTTGTTTATTATAAGTATACCAAAGACTCTGAGTTGTTTGTACTGTTGACACTTGGCACTGTCACCTTTCTTTGCATTGCACTGATTGTACAGCTAGGTTGCACTAGGTTTGTCACCAACAGTTTTTCCTTGTTTTGGGCGGGATACAGTGAGGACACTGTTACCTGTTGTTGTTGTTAGTTGTATAGATAGGCCTACTTTTGGCTACTTTTATTGATGGTGCTTCTTATTGTTATTTCTTATCTATCTAAATCTCACCAACCATGTGATCTCATATAAGCCTACTACATGAGAGTAAAATCCATTGTAGCAAGTACAACAATAAGAAGTAAAAGAATAGCAATCCTACGTCCAGCTTGTGTACCACGGAATGTGATGATTTGATTGGCTGAGCACGACATGTGATAATGTATGATGATGTATGATGATAAGAGCGCCCCTCACTTCAAACAAGTGTGATTTGTTTTGGTTTTTTTATGCCTTTATTGATAGGGTACAGTGATTTGACAGAAAAGGAGGGAGAGACAGGGGGAAGACATGCGGCAAAGGCCGACAGGCTCTGGACTCAAACCCGCGACACGCCGTCAGGCTGGATTACCGGCCTAGGTGCCTGGACCGCTCAGG
The DNA here is from genome assembly GCF_951216825.1 of Electrona antarctica. Taxonomy (NCBI): domain Eukaryota; kingdom Metazoa; phylum Chordata; class Actinopteri; order Myctophiformes; family Myctophidae; genus Electrona; species Electrona antarctica. Next base: position 40,390,204 of record NC_136807.1, read on the forward strand.
CCAATAAGTGTGATTTTTAAATAGAATTATACAGTAATCATACCACACTCTGAAGTGCCTTTGTAAGTGTGTATAGAGTTGGTCTAGGGTCTAGGCCATGTGGTTTTCAACCCTTTTCATACCAAGGTTCATTATGTATTCAGCATTTGAGCTAAGGACCATCATTTTATGAGATTTAGCCTCTCAGACCCAAGACTTTTGGGATATTTTGTTGTCGTTGGATGGGATTTTGTCCACAATTCCATGGTGTATTGATGTGGTACCATAGGAGAGATAACAGGCAAATGATTCTACATTCTCTAATTGTGTAGACTTCTTGTAAATTAAGCAATGCAGATGGAAGGGAAGTAGGTTACTGTACTGGGGTCCATTGGTTGAACTGAATATTGCTTCTATAACAAAGTGTTGTAATGTTATACATTGGTTCAATCATTTGGTGTTTTCTTCTACTGTAGGGATCAGTTGGTTAAACTGGACATTGGTTCTATAGGTGTTGTCTTGTTGTACTGTAATGGGATCAGTTTGTTAAACTGGACATTGGTTCTATAGGTGTTGTCTTGTTGTACTGTAATGGGATCAGTTTGTTAAACTGGACATTGGTTCTATAGGTGTTGTCTTGTTGTACTGTAATGGGATCAGTTTGTTAAACTGGACATTGGTTCTATAGGTGTTGTCTTGTTGTACTGTAATGGGATCGGTTTGTTGAATTGAGTTAGTTGAAATTATTCTTTTAATTTATTTTTAATGCAAGCATCGATGTGTTTGTGACTTGTTATGGTTACAAATAAATATGCAGATTCAATCAAAACATGTTCCATTCCTGGATGTATTCCTTACAATTGTGTTTTTCATCAAAAGGATTTTTTTTAGATTAGATGGAAACATATCAGCTGACAAAAAAGTAAAGGACTAAAATAATTGTCAGACTAATAGACTAAAAGTAGACAAATAAATGTACGGTTTCTTGGACTAAGATAAAGACTAAAACGCTCAACTTTTAGTCGACTACAACTTGACAACAAGATTCCTATACAGGATCTCCTCACTGGTCAACAAAAAACACCTTGAAGACCCTAACAGGAGCCCTCGTACAAAGTTTCTTCGACTATGCATGCACCTCCTGGTAGCACCGACAGCACCTCAAAGGCCCTTAAAACAAGGCTCCAGACATCCCAAAACAAACTGGTCAGGCTACTACTTGGCCTCACTCCCCGAACCCACCTCACCCCTGCCCACTTTGACAGGCTGGAATGGCTTAGGGTTGGCGACAGAGACAGAGTACAGCATCTTGCAATGGGTCTGGTCCACAAGATTCACTACACCACCAAGATACCCATGTACCTGTCTAAATACTTCCTTAATGTCAACGAAGTCCACACCCACAACACCAGAGGGAGTTCAACAAACCATATGCAACCCAGATTCAGCACAAACAAGGGACTAAATTCATTTCGCTCCTATGCCACCAAAATGTGGAACGCCCTACCAACAGTCATTAAGACATGCAAATCCTCCTTCAAAACTGCTCTCAAAGGGCACCTACGGATGGCTGCAATTCGAAACTGGCCCCCGTAAAATCTGAATCCCCCACCCACCCCTTTTCCCCCTCACTGTATATGTTTCTTTTCCCTTTTTCCCTCCTCTATGATGATTTCCTATTTTGACTATATAGTTGTGTATATTCGTACGTCTCTAAATGTTTTGATGAATTGAAAATGGTGGGCCCTATTGTAAACAAGTGTAATGCTTTATGGTGTCGTCCACTCACAGTTAACAGTTTTTGTATTGAGTTGTAGGCCTACTTGAAATGTACTGTAATTCTGCAAACTGTTAATAAATCAATCAATCAAAAAAAGAACTGAAAAAACTTGACTAAATATGATAAAAACTAACAACGGTGATTGAAACTGGACTAAGACTGACTGGACTAAATTGAAAAATAGCCAACAAAAACAACACTGGGAGGTGGATCCAGGGAAGGTCTGCAATCTACAAAGTATACAAGGCCTTCAGCATGGGGTATGTTAGTGTATAAAGATACCAGGATCAAGGAGATGGGTCGCACACACCAAGACTGTGGTTCAAAAAGTTTTATTTCAAACCGTGACAAACGTTTCGGCTATCCAGCCTTCATCAGTGTCAGTGACACTGATGAAGGCTGGATAGCCGAAACGTTTGTCACGGTTTGAAATAAAACTTTTTGAACCACAGTCTTGGTGTGTGCGACCCATCTCCTTGATCCTGATATGTTGTAAATCGGGTGGCGCACCTACAGTCAGAGCGCGGTGGTCATATGAAGATTGTGTGTATAAAGATACGACATCCATATAGTGACAAGATGTGCTATAGCCTTCAGACGAAAAGGCTTGAATGTTGGCATTATAGTCAAACACTTGAAATCACCTGTGTCTTTTAAGTACTGTAAGAATGGAGTTGTACAATGTGGCGCAGACATCTGTCCAAATAGATGGATATAGGGTTCCAACAAACTATCATTACAGGCTACTATAGGGTGTCCAGAAGGTTTCTCCAAGGACTTATGTACCTTTGGGAGAGCATAGCCATAGCCTACTGCATGATGGGCGTGGTGGGACGGTCCTTTGTTAGGAACTTAAGCTCAGACTATGTTAAAGCGTCCAACAAAACATATTCAATTTCTTGTTTGAATGTCATGATATTTGTAACCATTTTAGAAAAGAAATAATCCAAGCGAGGTCTCAGTTTAGGCTACCTCTATTTTATAATGGCTGAGGGGCGTAATGAGGCGCTAGCCGAGTACCTCTGACCCTCTCATCCATTATACAATACTCTGTAAACTGCAAGCTCTAGAGGCTTATTGCTTTATTTTACTCTGTATATGTGTATAATGGGACCTTGAACAACAAAAAAATATTCTGAATCTGAATCACATAATGCCAATCTTTTCCTCATTTGCTCCACAAATAAATCATCAATTTGTCCACCGCCTTGCGTTTTACATGGTTATAGAATGTAGGCTATGCATAAAGTGCAGCCTGATGCACATACAGTAAGAGATTCGTCAACATGAGTCATGCATATGTGAAGTTGTGAACTTCAACCTCCACAGAGTGAAACATATTCTAAATGTGGACATCTATGATTGGTGTGTTCCCCTCCTACTCTACCAAAGACTGTAGCCTCATCTTCAGTGTTTCAGCAGCTCCACAGAAAGCCGGAACGACAGAGAATATCTGGGGAACAGAGCAACATCTATTATTCCACAAGCCAAAATAGAACAACTATTATTAGCTGACTGAATATAAAGGAGGCAAACAATATGTGTTCATAATATAACTGCTGGCATCGGAGACTGATGGCAGCCAGGCCGGTGTTTTGTGGATTGAGATGTGTCAAATCACTCACGCTTCCTTTTCTGTGTAGGCCTACTATTGAGGTGGGCGCTAATCACTCTGCAGTCTGCACGCTTCCACACTCACCAATTCCCTCCCACCTTTCTGACCCAAATAAAAGCATGCAGTTAAAGTAAAACCGCTGAGCTTGATTCTCTGTATACACAACCCGCCCCATCCTCGTCTCATCCTATAGCTTCACCCACTCTTCCATAGATCCACCTCTGGCTCGTCCACCTGCCAGTCCTCCAGACATCATCACCCTCATTCTCTCTCTCTCTCTCTCTCTCTCTCTCTCTCTCTCTCTCTCTCTCTCTCTCTCTAACCCTCCAGGGAATACACATCTGACATACTTTCTTCTTTCGTAGCTCCGTCGGTGCCTCCTCCTCTTCTCTCTTCTCAACCACCACACCGCTACCAGCTGGTGCAGGGAAAAGAAAGTGAGCAGGTTTGGGCTGTATTCTTTTTGGGCTGGCTTTCTGGACGTCGAAATGGCCCCTAAACGAGAGCCCTCCGTTAAGAAGTCGCCATCATCACCACCAGGGGACCAACCGAGACTCGGGCCCCCATTCCCATGCCTCCCTGCGACCGCTCCACCTCCAAGACCACCCCCGGAGCAGAAGCCGAGGATGCTGCGCCCCTCGGACTCCCCATTTGACCCCAGCACAATGGAGGTGAGTGAAACAACTACTGTAATGTAAGGTATCCAATACTGCTGTTGACAAAGCTAATGTGGGGCATGAGGGACTATAGAGGCCTAGAAGTTCAAGCCTGTAAATGTGTCAACATTAACTAAACTGCATGCTGAAATGTAGCATAGCTGGTACATCACAATGCAGTCAGTGACATGCACTAAAAATATCAATGCAACAATCTGACATCAGTTTAGTGCATATAAAATCATGATTGTCTACTAATATAAGCAAATTGAATATATTTTTGAAGATATTTGCAAGAAGCTAGAATTCATTGAATCTTAACATAATTAGACCAATACTCTTATGAGTAAGAATCAGATTAAAAACAGAAATAGGGCATTAACGAGATCAAGCCTGCTTGTCTGTCAGTCAGCCTGTGGCCTCCTTAGGGAGGAATGGGCTGTTTGCCTCTATGCTATTACTGGAGGTTCCTTTAATTAGAAGGGAGATTTAATTAAATAGCTACTCTTTCTCCCCCTGCAGGCAACTTGTTATTATACTGTAAGACGGCCAAAATAAAGACAAAAGAAATCGTTGATCTAAAAAAACTGCAGAATCAAAAAATGTTGTTGCCGTATTGGTAAGCTATAAAAATATACTGGAAGAGTGGAACATGTGTGTCAAGTGAGGACTTCAGCCAAACTGCAACTATCGATTATTTTCTTTGGACTAATTGAATAACCGAGAAGCTTTTTTAAAGAATTATAAACAAATCAAAGCAAACAAACCAATCGTTAACCACTTAAAGGACAACGTCACCCATTTTCAACCTATCTTCATACTGTATAATTGGTCCCCACTAATACTAATAAAATACGTACTGTAAAATGGTACAAATGTAATAGAAAGCCTGCAGTTTCTATGACTTTTGGATTCCCCCATCGATGATGTTACTGTTAGGCACGTTTCTGAAGTGTCCACACAGCCTTCCTCTCTGAGACACAGACTGAGTAGACATAAATGTTACCATATTGAGGCCTGGGCTGGCCTAGCGGTCCGGGCACCTAGGCTGGTAATCCAGCCTGACAGCATGTCAGTCCTGATCCCGACGACCTTTGCTGCATGTCTTCCCCCCATCTGGCTCCACGTTACCTGTCAACCTACTACTGTATAAAATATCCTAGAAAAAAATGCAGAAATTGATTGTTTTATTAAACTTTTTTTTATGATCGGTTGGTTCAACTGTAGCAAGCCTATTGCCCCCCAATCTCTACTGTTTTGATTCAAGATAAAGAACAAACAGCACACTGCAGCTCCGACCGTGCGTGCTGGGTCATATGCAAAATTGTTTATTTTGATTGCTTTTCCTACATATCTGTTCGATTCTGCTGTCTTTCATTATGACCAAATACGATGCACAGTGTTTTGTCTCAAAGGGGCTTCTGTAAAAAGGCAAACAAGCCTATGACAAAGCATGCATGCTCATGCATGCTATCGGTGAGCTATCGATGCTTATCAAAGAAAATGTAATATTATAGGGATGTTTGAGCTGAAGAGTTTATTCTTCTCTATGCGTGTCCCACATTAGCCTTGACACCATTTATCTAAAGTTGTTTCAGCTTTGCTCCCATAACCATGCTTTCTTTGCTATTTCTATTTCTATTTAATGTCTTTTTTATGTTTTCTTTGTTGTAGTCATAGCCAGACCCATTTAGCCTGAGTGTAAGTAGGTTTGATTGATTGATTGATTGATTGATTGATTGATTGATTGAAGTATTTATTAACAGTTTGCAGAATGGGTACATTTCACATGAAAGCACAACTCACTATAAAGACTGTTACTGTGGACGACACACTCGTCCACAGTATTTTTTCGGCCAGTTCCGAATTGCAGCCGTCCGTAGGTGCCCTTTGAGAGCGGTTTTGAAGGAGTCAAGGGATTCGCATGTCTTAATGGCTGTTGGTAGGGCGTTCCACATTCTGATGGCATAGTAGCGAAATTAATTTAGTTCCTTGTTTAAGTTGTTTGTGCCAAATCTGGGTTGCAAATGGTTTGTTGAACTCACTCTGGTGTTGTGGGTGTGAACTTTGTTGACATTAAGGAAGTATTTAGACAGGTACATGGGTATCTTGGCGGTGTAGCGAATCTTGTGGACCAAACCCATTGCAAGATGCTGTACTGTACTGTCAGTGGTGAGGTGGCGACTGGTTTTCCCTCAACACCAAATGTCTTCGCCAAAAATTGCAGATCTATCTACAAACTCACAGTGCGTTGCATTGCAACATGCTTGTAGATTTGTGTCACACGTGTGTGTGTGTGTGTGTGTGTGTGTGTGTGTGTGTGTGTGTGTGTGTGTGTGTGTGTGTGTGTGTGTGTGTGTGTGTGTGGACCATAAGAGGACAGACCTCCTGAGGTCTGCTGGCAAGTAGCCCACTCCAGAGTAGACTTGTGGCACCAGTGACTGTCCATGATCTCAACCTAAAGGAGCACTGGATTCCCACTTTACACTGCCAGGTTGCCATCAACATTGATGAAAAGCAGTGGTGGAAAGCAAGTAAAGTACATTTACTCAAGTAGCCTAGATACTACTGCATACTATAGTATATACCAGGGACGAATAGTTTTCATAATCCTCATGGGGGCCCGTGCCGCGGGCCCGTGCCGCCCCTGCAGTACAGTTTTGTAGTACTTTATTTTACTAGTATTTCCATTATTTGATACTTTACACCTCTCCACTACATGATCTCAGAGTCAGATATTGTACTTTTTAATCGATTATTTAAAAACTTGAGTTACAAGTTACTTTGTAGATGTATATTAAACATACATTAAACTTTAATGTATGTTTAATATACATCTACAAAGTAAAAGTTGTTGAAAAGTGGTCCTTTAATGATTAAAGGACCACTTCACCACTTTTCAACCTATTGTCATATAATTGGTGATCACTAATGTTCATGATAAAATACCACAATTCTTTTCTACTCAGTCTGTGTCTCATAGGAGGCCTGTTCAGAAACCCGTCCACCAGTGACATCATCGTTAGGCAGATTTTTTGAGTGGTGCAGCCACTCCATTGAACAGCAACGTGTGTCCCTTTGTTGTTAAGTATTAAATCATGCATTTCCCGTCAGTTGGTCACGCCCCATATATGGTCATGCCTCGTGACATCACGTGATGCCATCAATATTAAGCCCATATATGGAGATCCCTGATGTCATCATCAATATTGGCCAGCAACTCTACATCTGACCTCAAACCCTTAGATCTATGGAGCTGACCTGTTCTTACAATCCATATGTTGATCCATCCCCAGCCACCCTTCCAATTCGATGTCTCCCTTTTGACTGATACCTGTCCATTTAATTTTAAACTCTAGTTATTAGTGCAGCCGTGCTCGGCAGCCGGCGAAAACTAGAGTTCTCAACAGGCCCGAAAGGTAAGGCTCGGCCCTACCTGGGCCCTCATCAAACCCTGTACAGTCCAGGCACTGCCCCCGCTGCCACCCTTAGATCTCCATATATGGAGCTGACCTGTTCTGACATCCATATGTTGATCTGACCACATCAACAACCCTGTACACTCAGGACACGCTCCATATATGGCCAGTACAGAATTCATTCCATATGAATGAATGAATGAATGAATTTTATTTATATAGCACCTTTCCAAACAAAAGGTTCCAAAGTGCTTTACAGACAGGATTAAAAAACAACAATCATAAAGAACAATCAAGAACATCAGAATTAATAGAGCATAACATCAGATCAAAACAAATCACGGAAAGAAAGAAAGGTAAATAAATGAAAAATATACATTTACACACCTCCATATATGCATATCTCCACATATACATATACATACATACACACACACCTACATACATATACACATGTACATACTTACATACATACACCCATACACACACACAGGTCTACATACACCTACACACATACATATAAGACTAAAATTAGGAAAAACACTTGACATACAGGTGTGTTTTTAAAAGCTGTTTAAAAGCGGGCACTGTCTCCGCTTGCCTAAGGGCCAAGGGGAGGGCATTCCAGAGCGATGGAGCGCGGGCCGCAAAAGACCGGTCACCTCGGGTGACAAGATGAGTTATAGGTGGAACTAGAAGGGCCCTATCTGCAGATCTGAGGCTGCGCACCGGCCTGTGGGGTCTTAGCAAGTCTGTGATGTAGCTGGGGGCTAGTCCATGTAGGGCTTTGAAAGTGATCAATAAAACCTTGAAATCGATATGTTGATTTGACCCCCCCATGCCAAAGCGCCAGCACTCGCCCAGCAGTCTGCTGTCACCTAGGCGGATGCGTGCACGCAACCTTGCACTTTAGGGCGAGGTCGCTCTGAGGTCGGCGTCTAAAAAAATATATACATTTTTAAACATTTGAAAAAACTGGGACATTCTGCATTTTACTGTAGAAGGGAGTTCCAACCGCGCCTCTAGCCTATGACAGGCCAGTCTGGTGCATCTCAGAAGCAGGACAGGTTACATGCGAAAAAGAAGGCACTGGAGCAGCTCAGACAATTTAGGCCCTTAGTTTAATAACAGGGTGCAGGTAAAAAGTGACAACGTTTCAATGTTTAAGTTACATCTTCGACCATCTTTGACCTGATGAAGATGTAACATTGAAACGTTTTTCACTTTTTACCTGCACCCTGTTATTAAACTAAGGGCCTAAATTCTGCATTTTACATTTGGCCCTTATAGGCTATATATATTTTTTATAAATACTTTTGTACTTTTTACTCAAGTACATTTTTTATACCGTCCCGGACTTCCAGACAAAAAGACTGACCTTGACATAAATATGTTAGAGAAGTTGTAGCCTACTTGCATGGCTCATATAGCTGCTCTGGTCTAGTGTACAGTACAACAGTACAGTACAGTGTACTTGACTATACTTGCATTGCTCCGCCTCGCCAAGCGCAGTGCGCACTGGGCACACACACACACACACACACACACACACACACACACACACACACACGCACACACACACGCACACACACACACACACACACACACACACACACACACACACACAAAGCCATGATGACGCGGCTGCTACTCTTTTCCTCAGTAGTACAGTCCCTGCCCTTCCTGCTGCTCAGCTCATTCAGTCAGTCACACATTCTTTAGGTCGCTGACGCCTCGGACACACCTCAGCTCAGCCAGCAGCACACACACACAAACATGGTGGGTTTCGCTGTCCCCTGAGACTTCTTAAGCAAACTGAATGAATTATTACCCGTTATTTATTTTTGTATACAGTTTACCGAGGGCAGTGTGTTTGCCAGATAGCTTTAATGTGAACGGAGAGAAATGTTTGAGTTACTTTAGCTTCGCTGTCTCTGCTAGCGGAAGTGTAACTACAGTAGTAGGGAACCTCCGGCTAACGATTGCACTTTGTTGCCATTACTGTACTGTGTTTTATTGTATAGTTATGAATAACGTTAGCTAGAAATCTGCGAGATAAGATAATTCATATTTAGACTCGGAGCCGTGTAACTAGACTAGCAAAAATGTGCTTAAAATGTTTTAATACGGATGTCAACGTTAGCTATTATAGCCCAGCTTGGCCAAACAAAATCGGCATTTTCATTAGCTTTAATTTCTCTTTGAACAGTCTGACTTCTCGGAAGATCAAATCATTGGTGAGTTTTTTTATAGCCTTATTATTCCTGCTTTTTTTCCTTCCCTGTGTTGCGGTGCATGCGTCCTTTTGTTATGTTTTGCAGCAACTTTTCTCTTCTATCACCTGCTGTATGCCCGCCTGTCATCCTTGTTTGACCGTAGTCGTGGTTATTGGTTAAGTTTTCCTTCTTTTCCCACTGTTTCATCACTTCTTTCCACTTGCAACTGCTTGTTCTTTCCAGATTGAGTTTAACCTGGATCAGATACATGGTAAGTTGGCGATAAGGGACCCCGGCCGTGCAGCACATAACTGTCAGGCTTATCTCTTGAGTCTGTGTTCTGCATGTTGTTGGTTTTTGGATAAACAAGTGTGTCAAATGTGTCTTCTCTGTTGGTGTTTGGGGTGATGGTACCATATGGGGTAGTTTATTCAAGTAAATCAATCAATATGTATTATGTATGAGCTTACACCAACTTTGACTCTGTGTTGCGATGCTGGTGTTGTGTGGTCAGTGGCATATTAAGGATGATATTATTTTAGCCGCAGTTGCCAAAGTTTACATCCATGTCCTACCTCATCCATGTTCGTTCTGGAATGTATGCAGATTGTGTCAGTTATACGGTTTGCTTGTTATCGTCTTAGAGGGTCATAATCATGACTCATTGCCCTTTTTTGGTGCTTGGCACAGTGGCCGATGATTTTCATAGTCTTGTCTGGTTTGTTTAATCATCGCTGACATAATAGGCAACAGGCAAGCCAGCTCACTCTCCTCCTACTTTCCTCCCAACTTTCCTCCACTCCTCCAATACCAAATATGGTGTTGGGATAAGTGTGTGCAGGGCCAGAAAGGAAGAGGCACATTCCTGAGAACAGGAAAAGCTCCACAACAGTGCAAACTGTTTAGGGGAATAGCCCATTTCATGTTAATACAAACAAGCCTAGCTAGTCTCTGAAGGTCTATAATGAGCTGTTACATAATCAACAATTTGAACACAAGTATGTGCTTGATGTTAGAATTAAGTTTGAGAACATTGAAAAGATTATTTGAGTCATCGTTGATCAATTATAATTAGTGCAGTACACTGAAATTATACTCACAGTTGCTCTACCCCAAGTTATTATTATCTTGATGGCTCAGATAAAACCTCTTAATAATCCAGACTCCAGTTCTCATTTAATATTCAACAATACCATACAATATTGATATCACAGTGGTGTCAGATGGGGCTTTGTAAATGTTTGGCACAGAGCATTTTTCTAAGAGCAATCTGTTGAGCTCCATCTGGTAGAGCTAATTGATGAATACACACTGTCGGTGTGTAATATCAGTCCCATTTGTCAGTTGTTTGATTGCTACACTGCCACCAGTAAGGCCACACTGCCACACACAGAGTAATGAGATATTAGATGCTCTTGGAGGGAGCACAAAGAAAGTACCAGATCAGAGATGGATGGATTCAAAGCCTCAGGATCACTAGCAGATAGATTATTTATGAATGTGTTACTGTTTTGCATTCTTCTTTTTTGTTGTTGTTTTTATGCACGTGCTGGACTGATGTTCACTTGTTTCACTTGTTTGAGCTACTTACCTCATCTTAAGAGTTTGAGACTTGTTGTGTATGATGCTTCATTTGTTGTTGTAGCATGACATTAAGGTTGCAGCTTACTGTTTTAAGCATAATCTGTTTACATTTGTTTTGTTGGGTCATATTAAATCCCAAGGAAAGGTCTCAAGGAGATATTGAACATAATGGAAAAGTAATGCACGCCAAGGGTTGTAGTGATGTGCTGGTCAATGAAAGTGGACTTGAGAGTAAAAAGAATGTGTCACAAACATTCATGTATTTGTCCCTCAGGCCTCCTTCAAGATTCTTAATAGCCATGTGTCATGTGTGTCCTACTGTCATTGGTGATCCTCAAGTAGTCAGCCTGATGGCTGAAACATCATGAAATAAAATAGAAATGCATATAGAGTGTGCAAGACTTGCCAAATATACTTTTAGTATTGTGGCATTACTTAAAATTAGACATATCCCATCCTATTATTCCATTATTGTCTTCTCCCAAATCTTACAGCACTAGGTTTAGTAGGCTGATGCGATTCTATCTAATCAAGCTAATGTCACTTCTGTGAAGAGCTTATGAATGTGCTTTGAACTTTATTTTGATTTGTTGAGGCAGTTTATCTTATTAAAGGTTAAACAATGTCTTGCAGCCTAATTACTAGGTCTTTATTTCATTACATCATTGTCCTATTCAGGTATTGTCCTCCATCTACTCTCCTTTCCTCATTTAACCCAGACAATAGGTTCTAATTATCCATGACAGACAGGGAACAAGGGAACCTGATAATCTTGACATTCTGCCCTCCTTGGCTCCTCAGTCCATGTCGTTCAAAGCAGTTCAATGACAACTGACTATACTAATAATTGGCCAACAAATGGAGGCAACAAATAGAGGCATCAAATTGTAATGTCTAATCCCTCATCTTGGTTTGTGTGTTTTTTAACTGCTTGTGTTATCATCTTCTTGTTTGCCACGTTCTTCTCATGTTGTTACATTCACACTCCCCATCTCATACATCCCTCCCCATTGGCATCATCTCCGCTCTCGCTCACATCAACTCCTAACCTACTGTACTGTGTGTCTCCTTCAGAATTTAAGGAGGCCTTCCTACTGTTTGACAGAACAGGCGATGGAAAGATCAGCTACAGCCAGTGTGGGGATGTCATGCGAGCGCTGGGACAGAACCCTGTCAACGCTGAGGTGCTCAAGGTTCTGGGAAACCCCAAGTCCGAGGGTAAGCCACAAAGGACAATAATGATCATAACAATACTAAACTATTTATATAGAACCTTTGAAAACACAAGACATAAAGTGCAATAAATAAAGCATTGGATACAATTTCAGCATCGGTTCATTAAAAGTTTGTCTGTAAAATGGGTTTAGAGAAGTAATTTAGAAGACTGATTTTGTGACTTCTTCAGTCAAGAATGACTATGCTATTTTTAAATCATTCCATGCATCATTGGCTTGTGCTTAAAGGTGCAGTAAATAATATTTGTTTGTTAATATTTCATTCAATCAGGAGAGAGAACTCATACAGGATAAACAAGTGATGACACCAAGAGATGAGCAGACAAAATTGTATCTGGAAGGATATAGAATTAAAGTTAATGAATGGGTACTGATGATTGGATGAAATTTGCAACCCACCTGAAAATTTATTTTCTGTGAACAGCTGGAGAGACGGGAAGAACCCTGTTACTGAATAATTTATCATGATTACTAAAAGAATATAGGGCTGTAACATTTTTCCAAATAACAATTTGGTTTAACCATGCACCTCAGTGCAAGATGACCATTTATGTACTCTCGAGTCCCGGGATGCTGTCAGCAGCACACTGTGACCCATTTTTAATTGATTGTGCTATTCTATTGGCAGAGATGAACCACAAGATGCTGGACTTTGAGCAGTTTCTGCCCATGCTCCAGGCCATCGCTAAAAATAAAGACCAGGGCTCCTTTGAGGATTTCGTGGAGGGACTGCGTGTCTTTGACAAGGAGGGCAACGGCACAGTAATGGGAGCAGAGCTACGTCACGTTCTCACCACACTAGGTAGCTTACTTTCTTTTTCTCATTACCCTTTTTAATACCTGTTATTTCTGGGTTTTCTTTTTAGACACGCATTTAGATTTCATAGGCAAGGCAATTTTATCTGTATAGCACATTTCAACAGCAAGCCAATTCAATGTGCTTTACTCAGAAGGAAACACAATTATAAAATTACAAGTAAAAATGAATAGATACAGTTACAGTGCAGTAAGAGGAAAGAAAAGAGAAAAAAGGCTAATGACCCAATCAAAGGCAGCGGCAAAGAGAAATGTCTTTAGTTGTGTTTTAAAAGAAATACGAGTGGCAGCAGACCTGAGGTTTTCTGGGAGTTTGTTCCAGATATGTGGTGCATAAAAACTAAATGCTGCTTCCCCACGTTTATTTGTGGTTCTAGGACAGAAAGCAGACTTTTCCCAGATGACCTGAGAGGTCTGGGTGGTTCATGATATCGTATACAAGATCAGACATGTATTGTGGCCCTAAACCATTTAAAGCTTTATAGACCAGCAGTAGTATTTTGAAATCAGTCCTTTGACACACAGGTAGCCAGTGTAAGGATTTAAGAACTGGAGTGATATGCTCCCCTTTCTTGGTATACGATACGATACGATACAACGTTGTCAGCTTTCACTGAAATTTGTTTTGTCACCGTTCAAGATACAGACAAGATATACACATTACATTACAAAATATACATTACAGGACACAAATTACAGAAGCAGACAGGAACAAGAACTATAGAACATATCCTCTTGGTTTACTGACAGACTGGTGTACAAAGCCTTTAGCCTGTTTTTCTTATATTTCGGGACTCTAAACCGCCTCATGGAGGGCAACAGTTGATATTCGTAAGGAGTCGAGCAGCAGTGTAGGGAGTATTTTGAATCTAGCATGTTTGTAGCTGTGGTTATCATAGCTTAGCCTCCTGAATATATCTGGAAAATGTGAAATAATCAGTTGGCATATTGTGAAGATATGCCGATCCTGATATGAATTAACGGTGTGTGTGTGTGTCTGTGTGTTCCCAGGGGAGAAGATGACAGAGGAGGAAGTGGAGACGCTGTTGGCGGGACATGAAGATGCTAATGGCTGCATCAATTATGAAGGTGAGGGATAAGGAAAGAGACAGGGACTGGATGGGCTTGCGAGCTACTAATTAAGTTGATGGTGTGTAACGTGGCTGTCATAAACCTGCAAACCACTCAATCTGACCACTATAACCAAGCCTGACAACTGTGTGGTTATGCATGACACTGCATGTGCGGCATTTCCAAATACTGTCAAGACTGCAAAGAGAGGTTGTTTGGGGCAATGATTAGCTGGCGGTATGAATTTTCTGTGAAAGAAGATGTGCAACTGACAGCCACTGGAAATACAGATATCTTCAGAAGTTGTTGCAACAATGGAAAAGTCTTAAAAAACCTAGTTCAGACCAAAGATTTGCGACAAGACGAAGCCGTTACTTTTCGCAATGTTGAAACTTGCAACCTCTGGCTAGTTGCTACAGATTGCCCCAAATGGTGTTTTGCAACATTCTAAATTATAACTGCACTGTCCACATCAAGGTAACAAGTGGAGATTGTTTACCATTTCTTTGGCATGTTGTCACTATTATATTGTATATATTGCATACTCTCATGTAAAAGAAAATATGAAATGGATTTACCCTCGCCCTTTGTCTCATTCGTGTGCTCTTTTTTTTCTTCTCTCTCACAGGCAGGTGGTGATATAAAATTGTAATGACCTGTGTGTGTGTGTGTGTGTGTGTGTGTGTGTGTGTGTGTGTGTGTGTGTGTGTGTGTGTGTGTGTGTGTGTGTGTGTGTGTGTGTGTGTGTGTGTGTGTGTGTGTGTGTGTGTGTGTGTGTGTGTGTGTGTGTGTGTGTGTGTGTGTGTGTGTGTGTGTGTGTGTGTGTGTGTGTGTGTGTGTGTGTGTGTGTGTGTGTGTGTATTTGCCTAGATAGAGAGAGGAAGGGGTGATGAGAGAGAGGGGGGCCACAACATTTCCATTCTATTTAATTACATTGAATTTTGCGTGGAAGAGAGGTTGATCTGTATAAACGTTACAGTGGCACATTCCTGTGAGCAACGTATTTGTGATCAGAAATACGGTGCAACTTGTTGCTTGTGATTCGAAAGGTTGACTGTCTTGTGACTCAATCGGCTGGCATCAGTTGACCTGCAACGGGGCTATTCAGACTGCAAAACTTTAATCTGAACTAGGCTTTATGATGAAGTAGACCGAGGGTGTCAATTATCATTATCATCAAGACATTACGGTGTCCTGTGTATGCAACATAATATGTGCTCTCATATAACACTCATGTTTAATTAATGACCGACTGATGAGCTGTCTGTTTATATTGTAACTCTTCTTTCTCCACAGCCTTTGTCCGCCAAATCATGTCTGGCTGAGGTGCCTGTACGGATGTTAGTATACAGTATACCTGGAGATGATTTCTCCAGGCTTTCCTACTTTTTTAGCTCCATTAAACATAGTTCACGGCCAGCTTAAAGGGCCATCCACAGTTCCACACCAAAAGTGATAACTATATATATTTATTTTGTTATTGTTCTAGTCCACACCAACTGTAACGGCGACAGTGGTGAACTATATCGTTGGGATCGCTTTCAGTCATTTGTGAACCATAGAAACACTGACAGCCAATCAAAGTCCGTTCAAATTTACAGGGCGTTGTTACCAATGTCACATTCAAAGTATAAATGGGTTAATAAGCATAGCTTATCTGTATATTTATCATTCTGGGTGTGGATGGTCCTTAATTCAGATCGGCCTTGGTTCTGCACTGCTCTATGTAGTGTAGTGCCATAATGAATAAGAACGGTAACGCTGTTGAAGGGTTACCTGTAGCTACTAGTGGGAAAGCCTGGTGGTCCTTTTCATCTTTTAGTGTTAGAGACTTTGACCCATTTGCAGTCTCCTCCTGTTTTCTCCTTCTGTTGTCCTCCTGCAGCCCTCTATCTTGGCCAGCATGGCCCACTCCGCATGTGTCTGGGTTTGTACGGGCATATGGTAGACATGCTGGAAGTGACTGGTTTCAGACTTCAGAGCTGTGATGGCCAGGGAGCTGATGGCATTTAAAACTAACTTGACATGGCTAAGCGTGGTGGTTTCTCAGCTTATAGGGCAGCTGAATGGGAGCACCAAAGCAGGCTTTTAACCTCCTGGTGACTAGAATAATAGGCAAGTACATATAGTTTATGCACTGAGGTGGGGTATTTTTTTTTTTTTGTATTTCCACCAGCACTGGGAGAGTGGGCCAGTCACTCCTTACTTGGACTAACCAGAGAATTGCAGTGAATTGTTCTCTCTCTCTCTCTCTCTCTTTCTCTCCCTCCCGATGGAAGCTGATTGTAGCTGGGCCTTATCTGATCTGACTTTAGCTCCTGCCATCGTCTCCCCTTCTGTCTGCTTCTCAAGTAGAGGAAAGCAAACACCAGAGGATGGCTTCTCTTGACAGACTCTTTTTGGATCCTAGACCTGGCCAAATCCATATGGTTTGGTTGAGTAGGAGATGGAGATGATCGACTCCTTCTCTCTTCAACCCTCCTCCTTCCTATAATGAGTGGATAGAATGATGGGAGATCAGCTCCCAAGTACAGCATCTCCCAGCCAAGACACACCAACGCTGAATGAGAGTGGCTCAGCTCCAGATGCTGTAATTGGAGCAGCTCCCCACAAAGCAGTAGAAGTGTATGAATCTAATATTACTCTTATCTCTCTCTTCACAGAGCTGGTCCGGATGGTCATGAATGGGTGAAGATCAAGAGCATTCCCCCCTCCTGTTTTTTTTACCATGTTACATACTGTATGCCCTCTCTTATTGCAGTTGCCGTTCGCTGCCCCCACCCACCACCACCACCCCTGTCTAGCCATGAGCCTTCCGTAATATCTTCACGTCTCTTATTTTAAGAAGTGCCTTTACATTCCCCTTTTAAGACCACAAAATGCCCCCCCCCCCCCCCCCCAGCTACCAATGCCCCGACCCATTGACACAATGTGATGGACTTGCATGTAATTAGGAGCCTTCCTTCATGCTTGTATAGTCTGCAATAACATTCCGACATGCAGCACCTGTCTTTTTTGATGATTTCGTTTAATTTATCAATTGCGTGTCGATATCAACGATGAGGAGAGTGATGTCTGTCACCTAAAAGTATTATTGGCTAAGACTTGCTTTGGCTGGAATGTGTCCATCTACTGCTGCCAGAGCTATGCAGTACAACAATAACGTTGAAAAGCCATACAATCATGAGGTAGAAGTGAAAACATTTCCATCAGGTTCCTGGGTTTTTGATTCATCCCTTGTTTGTTGCTGCATACAAATAAACAGTTTTCTAAACCTCAGCTGCATATTGCTAGACTTTATTTCTGATTGTATTTTATTTTTCTTGTTCTGAGAGATTGGGGTGTCGAGGACCACAGTGTTGGAGGCATCCTACATTTCCGTTTCACTCCAACCACTGCTTGATTGCACAGAGGAAAGAAACTACAGGTGTTTCAAAATGGAGGCAGTTAAATAATTAGGCAAGTAGGCAATTTTATTCTGGAGGTTGTGGTCACGGTGGTGCTTTTGTTACAAGAGTGGATCATTCTGCAGAGAAGGACAATTTACAATTTAGGCATTTAGCAGACGCTCTTAATCCAGAGCGATTTACATTAAGCAAGAACAAAAAAGCATGGGAATACATCACATAAAAGCATTTATCATGAAACATGCGTACCGTAAGCTAAGAACGTAACAGTGGAATATCTATATAATGAAACTATACATATATACTATACTATGCTAAACATATGTACTATGATGTGCTATGACTACATACAATGCAATTATAGTGCTGTCTACATAACATGCTATAAGTCTGTATCAAATGATATCTAAGTCTACAGAAATGCTATCTAAGGGGGGTAGGGTAAGTGCTATGGGCCATGATGGAGAAAAGGTGGGTTTTCAGACTAAGGCGGAAGATTGGGAGTGATGCTGCAGTTCTGACTGCAACGGGAAGTGCATTCCACAGTTTTGGAGCCAGAAGGGAGAAGAGTTTGGGACGTGTGGAGCGTTGTCCTGGCGTTTTTAGTGAGGGTACTTCCATCTTCCCTGCGTTGGCTGATCTGAGTGCGCGGGAGGGTTTGTAGGGTTCAATCATACTTGCAAGATATGGGGGAGCCATACCTTTGGTTGCTTTGAATGCCAGCATCAGAGTTTTGTATTCTGTGCGGGCAGCGACCGGGAGCCAGTGGAGGGAGCGGAGCAGGGGGGAGACATGAGAGAATTTTGGCTGGTTGAAGACCAAGCGAGCTGCGGCATTTTGGATCAGTTGGAGAGGCTTAAGTGCACAGTACTGCACATGCCGGTAGGCCAGTAAGGAGGGAGTTACAATAGTCGAGTTTTGACAAGACTGTTGTCTGGATTAGGAGCTGGGCTGATTCCTGGGTGAGGAACGGTCTAATTTGTCGTATGTTATAGAGTGTGAACCTACAGGATCGAGTGACAGCTGTGATGTGAGTTTTGAACGAGAGCTGACTGTCCAGGACAACACCAAGGTTCCTGGCTGTTGGGACAGACATTACCAGGGCGTTGTCTACGGAAATAGTTAGCTCCCGCATAGGGCAGGACTTAGCTGGGAAGAAGAGAAGCTCAGTCTTGTCTGGGTTCAGCTTGAGGTGGTTGGAGGACATCCACTGTGAGATGTCAGCCAGGCATGCAGTGATGCGCTCTTCCACCTGAGAGGACTGAACAGTTTGAGACAGAGCTGGCCCAAATGGAGGCACAGTTTGTGTTTAACTTGTGTGCTACTGCTACCTGTGTTTGAATAGAAGCCCCAATTGTTCTGTGTCCACACATGTGACAAACTCTAGTACAAACAGAGTGTTGTGACCTTTTTGGGCCACTAATACATACAATACATTTTTATCGTTTTTTACATTGCATTTCTTTAAAAAATAAACGTTAGAAAATAGATCTACACGCTCAAGCTCACAACGTGCCATGTATTGTAAGCTTGCCTTGTAAGCGAGATTAATTCATAATTCATATTTTGTAAGTTTGCGTTCCAGGGTCACACCAAATTTCTGATAATCACTGATCTAGTTCTCCTGACCAAGCGGACCTATTAACAGACGTAGAAAGATGTGTTCATACCTCCATTTGAATATGGCTAGATAGTGTTATGTAAATATTTGTTTTAACATCGACTATGCAAGCACGCCAAAAGCCATGGATGGGCAGTATGGTGACGTAAAGGTTATGAGGATTGTTACGTCACACTCCAAGCAAAGGTCCTGGGTTCGAACCCTGGCAGCTGTTGCCTTTCTGTGTGGTATTGGCATGCACACCGATGTTTGTTTGCATTACGCTTCCTCCGGGTTCTAACCATATCAAAAGACATGCATGTTAGGTGGTACTGGCATTGCAACTGGAGTTGGACCCCGAGTGCTGCATGGTGGCTGCTCACTGCTCCTTGGGATGGATTAAATGACATGCATGTTAGGTGGTACTGGCATTGCAACTGGAGTTGGACCCCGAGTGCTGCATGGTGGCTGCTCACTGCTCCTTGGGATGGATTAAATGCATTGCAACTGGAGTTGGACCCCGAGTGCTGCATGGTGGCTGCTCACTGCTCCTTGGGATGGATTAAATGCAGAGGACAAATTCCCCCAAGGGGACAATAAAAGTAAAGTCCAATCAAAATCAAATGGATGTACTTGTACAGCTCTCATGTTGACAGGAGAGGGCAGTGTGCCTTCAGTAAGTGCCCGATGCCATTGCAAAATTCCAGTAACTGCACTCGGTCCTATAGTACATACATTTGAAAATAAGTATAAACAATCTGGAGAAGAGATATTGTATGTGTGTTGTTGAAAAAGTAAATTATACAAACTAAAATGCTGTTGGGTAAATGTAGCAGTGAATGTGAACTGAGAGAGAATGTAATTATAACATTTTCATGCTGCAATTTCGGTGATGGTGCTAGGCTGTGACCATGAGAATGCTGTTCAGTGGCTTTCTGACCTTTTCTGCATTGTCTTCACAAGCAACCACAACTATTTGCCCTCATTAGATGCCACTGGGGCTGTGTGTGTGGCTGATGCATGTGTGAGATAAGGTTCCGGAGGCAGTATCACAGTCTACTGCTGAATAGGCTGTCCACTAATTACTCGGCGAATGCCCCTCTGTCCGTGCGCCGCACGTTTATATGTGTGTGTGTGTGTGTGTGTGTGTGTGTGTGTGTTCGTGTTCGATGGAAGTCAAGTCTATTGATTATTTTAATCCGCCTATTTGTGAGTCTGTGATCCTCGTGGCTCTGCATTCGACGAGGGAATCACTAATGGGCCTCAGTGCAGCCTGCCTTCAGCCATCTCCCCGTCCAATTAACTTTCAACTGGAATCTGCCAGGAAAGAGGCCGAGGGAGATGAGTGCAGGCGCGGCACGGCACAGCCAGAGCCCACCGCCGCCTCCTCTCAAAAGCAACAGATACACCAAAGCCTTTAACCCATTCAGGCCTGACGTTGAAATTAAAAAAAAAAAGTTTTCTAAATCATGACAATTTTCGGAAAGATTTGAGGCACATTTTAACGATTTTTCAAAAATAGCAGATCTACAAGTTCATAGCGCGCCACTCGGTGGCGCGCTATGAGCTTGTAGATCTGCTATTTTTCAATAGCTAAATTATAACATAATGTTTAAAACACCAAAAGGGGTTCCCGGTTTAATGGTTAATGTGGTTAAACGCTTACGTGACATGGATGCGTTCCAGGTCTCAATGGATTAAGTCCAGAATGCCATTAACTTGCAACTTTAATTAAACACTTCCCTCCTCCTTTACGCCGATGATCCAGGTAGCAAATTTCAACATCCACTCAGTTTTACATGGAGAATTGGAGATTATATGTTGTTTTCTCCAGGATTTGGGGACCATTACAAGTAGAATCATGAATATGGATGGCTCTTGGAATTAATGATTGGATGGATATGTTTTTATAGAATTGGAACAGCTTCAACAGGTTACCCACTTGCACATTATTGTGCCAGTGTGCCACTTCCCTGCTCGTCTAGACTGCTAATAATCTAAATATACAGTAGTGTTAAATAGCTGTCCAACTCCAATCTGTTTTACATGGAGATGCTATCAGCAATGTATGATCGTTTTCCTAGTTTGATTAAAATAAATTACAGCAATTTATCAAAAAAGCAGTGTATAGAACTATACAAACCAACAGCTGAGAAAATGATAAATTAAACTTACAATTCTACTATTTTATATAGATGATTTCTTTTTTGGACGAGTATAGTGAACCGTTTTCCTCAGATTAAACAGAGTACCATGATTTGGTGTCAATACATCAATTATATATAATCAGAGTAAATTCACTTCCTATAATCAGTCAAAATGACTGAAATGGCTAAATCAGTAATTAAAAGATTATCACTACATTTCATTTTGAATTTACTGGGAAAGGGTATATTAAAGAATAGTCATCCATAAATGGATGTTGATTAATATACTATTATCACATAAGGTAGTAGACGTATAAATGAAATTCTAATAGATCTGTTATGTAAAAAAGTAATAAATAAATATATATATATATATATATATATGTATATGTATAGTGAACATTTACCATAAAATGCTCAGGTCATTGTGTCCAGAAAACATCTAACTAGACAATGTTCCATATGTATGTACAGTAGGCTATACGTGGCCGGGCCGTGGCATGCACAGCATATTAAAATAAAAAAGAAAACTCCACTGTCATATTGAAATATTCCACTGTCGGATGGCTTTTACGTGAGATTCCCTACAGTTAATTTTCCTGTTGCCTGCAGTGTGTATTTATTTTTTATTTTTAAGCCATTCAAACCGGGAAAGCATTCGTGCCATTTAGGTTGTTGGCTCGTTCAAAAATTGAACACTTTTGAAAAAAAGTGTTTTGAAAGATATTGCAAGTGGGAGATCTATACAGATTCATTCAAGGCATCAGTGGGTCTTAGTGGGTTAATTAGTTATAAGCCTGTTAAACACTGAACAACCTATTCATTTTGTGCGATTGATCACGTTGTAATTGAGCATACTGTTTGTATAGTCTATTTTTGGGGCACTTGGGGAATATTATTGGAGAAAATCAATAGATTCATGTTTTCTTCTTGCCTGGGCAGTGCCTTAAGACACATTGGAAATCCATATCGGAGCGGACGGTGGCTCTGGTCCTCCATTCCCTGCCTGTTGTATTCATGCACCCAGCCTTTCCATTTTAGTGTGTGTGTGTGTGTGTGTGTGTGTGTGTGTGTGTGTGTGTGTGTGTGTGTGTGTGTGTGTGTGTGTGTGTGTGTGTGTGTGTGTGTGTGTGTGTGTGTGTGTGTGTGTGTGTGTGTGTGTGTGTGTGTGTGTGTGTGTGTGTGTGTGTGTGTGTGTGTGTGTGTGTGTGTGTGTGTGTGTGTGTGTGTGAGAGAGAGAGAGAGAAGGTGCTTTTTGTACCCATGATTTACTTTCGGTGTTGGTAATATGACCGACTGAAGTGACCAATGTTGGCTGTGATTAAGTCCATGTGTTGCCTATATTCTGTACATTTGGGGCTTGTTTGGACTCAAGCACATGATGTTTCGAGTGCGTGGGATATCAGAAGCAACTGAAAGTATTTGTGCCCTTGATAATGTATTTTATAAATGTGGACTCAAATAAAGAAATTGAAATGTGTGGGGTGAGGACGGGCCTTCTCAGATGAGTCTGTAGTCTGTACATTTACAGTAAATACTGACCTCCCTTGACCCTCCCAAAAAAACACGTAAGAACAGCTAATGACGAGTGTTGATATATATTATATTTTTTAATAGCAATTCTCTATTCAATCTATATAGCATTTCAGTCATCCCATCCCAAGATTACAGTTTTTATACACAAGATGTCACTTTGAAAGGAAAAGGGTCCTTGAAAATAATGCACTAAGTTGGTATGGTGGCATAATAATAATCATGTCTGTAATTTATTTACTGTACAACATTTAAATGTCCGTAAAACACTGCAACGGTCGCTTCTATGCAGCACATAATCTCATACATTATCTACATAACATTACTGTCCAGGTCCACTCACTCATGCACACACACTCTCACGTTCATACACTTATGCCTGATTTATACGTAGCCATACGACGGTGTCCCGCACTGAAAATAGCAGAGCTACAAGCTCAGAACGCATCGCACCGCAACGCGTCGTGAGCCTGTAGAGTGGCTGTTTTTGGCGTGGTGGGACAGTATAAATTACACACTCATTGGCACACATGAAACGTCAATAAAGCACTTGGTCATGACAACTGGCTTCATCACGCAGACAACTCATAAACTCAACATAAAATGTGTCGTCGTATCGTTTTGTGTTTTTTTTAACTTGCCGTGTGATGTCCACTGGAATAGGAAAGGATTGGTCAACTGTTCATGTTTATCGACAAACATGTTTTTTTTATAAGCAGCTATCTGTAGCAGTGATGCTGTGATGCATGTAGCATGTTTGATACAGTAGTGGTTTTGTTAATTTAAGTCTGAATTAAGAACACTCAGCGTTTTTACAGTTTAGTGATGAGTAACAGGAGTTAACGGGGTGTGTAAATGTTACGTTATTTTATTTTAAATTAAAGCTCTGTTATGATAGAAGGCCTAATCGTTGCGATAGTGTTTGTTCAGTAACTGGGGTCGCCTCATCCTTCCAGCTCCTTAGTAAACAGAAATTACATTTTCAGGACAAGATACCTATTTCATCCAATCGGGAGAGAACCCCTACAAAGATCATTTATAAGCTTCAATTGTATAGAGTCCCAGTTACAATTTTATCTCCTATTTTGGTTTTATCACTTCCAATTTCACCTGTTTATAATCTTGTACGAGTTCTCTCCCCTATTTGGATAAAATTGGTATCCCAACCTGAAAATATATTTCCTGTTTACTAAAGAGACGGGGAGACCTGTGTTACTGTAAAGCCATCGCAATGATGACAATTAGTGCGTAATTGGAATATAGAGCTATTGGACACTTATTTTATATAGCTAATAAATAAGATATCACTTACACCCTTAAATGTTTATAGATGCCAGACTGACATCCTCAATGCCAGCTTTGCATCAGATTAATGGACAGAGTGAGTGAGTCATATGTAGTTTTCACAATGTCCGTCATTTTAGAATATTTTATTTCAGAGCCGTGACGTGCATCATAATGTGCACCTGTACTGCACTGTACACAATCTGAAACGGATATAATTATATTTACACTCACCAGGGGGTCAATAAATGCACTTGATTGGATGATTGGCTCAATAACACAATTCCAAGACGCTCACTCCACACCTTTTTTGTCCTATCTGTGTGTACATTTTCTTGTGTGTCTTGTGTGTGTGTGTGCGCGGGTATGCCTGTTTGCATGTGCATATGTTTGTCTTCCTTTGTGTCTGTAGGTGTACATCATGCATACACTGTGAAATCCTGAGTGTTATTTTACACTCTCTGTGTCGAATGAACACTCAGGATTGGTCTGTGTTTTGTTCATCTTGCTGCTTTCCCAAACCAAACCACTCCTTGCTCCTCTCGGCTCGGCGCCTCTCAGTCCGGGTAGATGAGGAACCCGGAGAAGGTGCTGTACTTGTTGGTGTTTCCTCCGTGCACCTTCCCTCCGTCCAGCTGCACACACACCTCGTCACCCACGTCCAAGTGCAGGATGACACTGTTGGAAGCGTAGTCGTAATTCTGGTCAGCGTCCTGAGCAATGGCACTGGCTCTCACCTGTCGCGCACACACACGGGGGACACGCAGGGGAGACAATTAGAACGTGGACGGACATGAGCAAACACTTGTGAATGTCACGCTGCCACTCAAAGTCCCCATAACAAACAGCCCTGTCCTCTGTTCTTCTTGAAATCCAACCCTTCCTACAACGACATTTCCTACAGTCCGATTTATACATGGATTATAGCAGATTGACATGTATAATGCAGATTGACAAGTTTACATGTGCGCCGCGTTGTAAACTTGTAGAATTGCTATTTCCGGTGCACGATACCCACGCACAACTGAGTAAAACTGAGACCACATCGCTCAATCTTTAATGTAATCTATCATTTCTCTGCCTCGGTCATCAGCAGCCATTAACGGCCTGTGACATCACCACCTGAACAGGTTTGCATGTGAGATTAACATTGTTGGGGCAGTGACCTTTGCCCCCCTGGCAAGACTGAGAACACGACCATAGCATCTCGTATTGATCAGGCGAAGCAGCTCTGCTGTGGCCGAGGACTCGAAGCCCAGGACCGAGTGAGAATGATTGGGTTGCAGAGATAAGCAGTCTCACAGGGGACAACAGGTTGTCTGCAGGGAAGCAAGCGAACGCTAGAAACAGCAACAGCATCTTGTGTGGCTATTGACCTGTTGCTTATGATCCTCGGCCAACTCAATATGCATGATATTGAGTAGCTGTGCTGGAGTCAGACGGTTTTGCATTTGCATGCTGTTTGCAAGGCCGGTGTTATTGACCCAGTGGCAGTGGATCTTTACTTGTTTGTTAACACATTTAATTGGGTTTACTCATGTAGACATTTAAGCACACGTGCACATATGGCGGAATTGTCCGCGTACTGTTTTACAGGCTTTAAATCTCGCAAGCAATAAGCGGAGGCTACAGAGATGCCTCATTTAATGATTTCAGAGAGGTGTAACCTTCTCCAAATGTACGAGCATTAATTAATTACATGCTATATGTAGAGCTTATAAAATACAGAAAAGTTGTGTACTTTTAAACAAAAATGTAAATTAACTGAATGACTAGAACAGCCTGTTTTCATTACCGTGCAAAAATTGCCATGCCGTTTTTTCAGTAAATGCAAAAATAAGGTGTCATTATACATTAGGCTGCATGGTTAACAGCCTCCAAAATAAGGGTGCATCAATAATCCTGATATACAAACGCCTATTATCAGACACATGTCAACCATCAGTGGCCTTGTGTCTGGTTTTTGTGTCCATCCATGCTGGGAGCACTCCATCTCTGTCAGTGACCAGACAAGCCACGCACATCTCCATGACACCCGGAGAATATCATCTGCAACTCAACTACTGTCATGTCACTCCAATCACTCTGGGGTGCTCTCTCTCTCCCGGGTGAGCTCAGGCCAATTGAAAAACAGTCAATTATAGAGCAACTCTGAAATACTGTGACTTTCCCCCCACTTTCTCCCTAGTTCCACACAGTATATAGTACACGACGGTGCCTGTACTGTTCAGCATCGGAGTTGTTTTCCCTTGCCGGGTCAGTATCTGTAGGTCTGTTTAAATGAGATGCAGGTCACGGATGCTGCATCCGACATAAAGCGTGTCGGCGGCCAGCGGTTAAGCGTGTCCCTGTCCACTCTAAACCAGATTGATTAAGGGAGCGGGGTGGTCTCTCTCCCGGGGCTTCGCAGCCCAGCTACCACATGGTAAAAACTGACCACAGCTATAGCTCCACTGCAATGAATCTAATGAAACAACTCTGTTTCATTAGAGCTCAGGTTCTGGGGAGTATAAGCACTACATCTTTCTGTGGTTAATAGCTTCATATACTGTATAAACAAAACAACTGAATCAATTATTTGCTCCCTCAAGCTTAATGTGGTGCACTTGGCGTGTTATCCAATCTGCCTAATAAAACCAGGAGGATTCTCTTAGGTCCTCACAAGACCCTCTCTCAAATGACAACACCAATCCATTGTCATCTGGAAAGGTTATATTGTCGTTCTCCTTGACATCTGTGGCAACAGCCAATATCACATTTGCATCTCTGGCTGTCTGACACTGATGTGGATGTTGTGACTTCCCATTGACACTGGGCATATGTCAACCTGCTCAACGGCTCATTATGGTGGCCAAACAGACAAACTTTGCATCTCAGCACAGAATGCATCAGGCCACAATCAGATTCCTTAATAAATAGCCTAAAACGAATATCCACCATGTCAATACAGTCACATTCTTTGGTAAATGTATGATGATCGGTGCTTTTGCTGATGTACTTTAGTTATGTTGTAGCTCTCATATGTGTGACAGGGATGATGCAAGTCATAGATTGAGGCGGGCACTAGACAAAGAAGTGCAAGAGAGCCATAGCCAAAAATAGCAGACATACAAGCTCACAATGTATAGTGATGTTTTGTGACACATGGTGAGCTTGTACTGTAACTATGCTCCATATGAACCAGGCGGTACGCTGGCTGAGGTGATCCTGGGACTGGGTGGTAAGGTTGTGAGCCGTTAGGCATGGCCCCCCAGGGCTCGCCTGAAGCAGAATTCTGTCTCTCCCCTGGCGCTTTCATTACACACGGCCTGCTGTGTGAAACACACTTGGGAGAACCGACGGTGGCTGGTTGTACAGGACAGAGTTATAGCCTAGGGATGTGGGCAGCTGCAGTATCATTGTCTATAGGACCAGAGGCAGGGAGGTAAAGACAGACAAGGAGAGAGAGAAGAGTGAGGGGAAAAAAACAAGGGCCAAAGAGGAAGGAGGAGGGCTAGAGTAACGGACTGATCAAGCGAGGCTATTTTGTGAGACCAGGGAGATGTGAGGGTATATGAAGTCTTGTTTTTATCCATGGTGCTGTGCTCCACTGGTAATAAAACTGACAGGATTCATTCGCTGTGATATACTGACCTCTTAGAGCGGAGACAATAGAAAAGTAGCTGTTAAACTTACCTAAGGGACCCCGGCACATGGCAGGCTTTGGGAGGGGGGTTTGGGGCAGTGGAAATAGAATATTTATTGAATAGGGTTTCTCTCTCCTCTGGGGGAACAGGGATTACATGGAGACAAGCTACTGTAGTATAGAAATGTCCCCCAGATTATTATTGATATTTCATGTTATAGCCATTGGCCTATAGTGCAAAAAAAGAAAACATCTCACTTATGTGAGTATAGTTGACTGATATAAATACAAAGTAAGTCTTTCAAAGGCACTCTTTTTAAGATGTCGTATCCTCTGTCTGTAAAACCAACCGTTCGCAAAGTCATAGAAAGAATGCCTCCCTGCTGCTCCTTGCTTCAAAGGCTAATTAATTTTCAGGTCAGGCATGTCATTGTGACTCTGAACTGGGGAAGTTAATGCAGGTACTGGTCATTACAACAAGCGATGACATTTTAACACTACTGTGTGGAATAGCTTGACCTTTAACTGATCTATTAAAAGAGCTTATGACAGGTGAAAAACCAAGGGAGAGATTACATCGGAGCTGCTGCGGCAGTATAATGTCTAACTATTTGTCTACTCTGTATATTGTATTCATAATACCAAATATATACACAGCGAAGCACTATGGGACCATAAATTAAGAGATGAACAGGCCAACACAAGTTAATGAGGGGTAGAGAAAATGCTCTGTTGAAAAAAATACGCATGACGTATTACCCCTCTGACATCTTATAAAGCATACCAACATTAGCATAGTCCCATGCTCACTTAATAACCTTTGCAACCAAACTGGAATATTAAGTAGTATACACCTTTTATATCTCCAATGATAAATCACTAGTATTTAGAACAATTATAGAGTATACATTATCATCGGCAGAGCCAGCAACGGGAAGTCCCTTTACACATGTAAATGGATGTCGGAGAATCTATTAAACCCAACATTAAAGTCATCTGCAGAAGACATCATTTTAATCTGATTAAGCCGTCACAGATAAACTGACATCACATGCCTAGTTAGCCACATACTGTATAGTAGGCCTATCTGATTCACAACAGTGTATGTACCATGGAAGGAACAGTGAATGTACCATGGAAGGCCATGTAATCAACATGGGCTTATTAACATGACTAACTAAGTCCACACCCACAACACCAGAGGGAGTGCAACGAACCATGTACAACCCAGATTCGGCACTAACAAGGGACTAAATTATTTTCGCTCCTATGCCACCAAAATGTGGAACGCCCTACCAACGGTCATTAAGACATGCGAATCCCTTGACTCCTTCAAAACCGCTCTCAAAGGGCACCTACGGATGGCTGCAATTCGAAACTGGCCCCCGTAAAATCTGAATCCCCCCCCTTTTCCCCTCACTGTATATGTTTCTTTTCCCTTTTTACCTCCATTATGATGAATTCCTGTACTGTTCTTTGTCTATATAGAAGTGTCTATTTGTACGTCTCTAAATGTTTTGATGAATTGAACATGGTGGACCCTGTTGTAAACAAGTGTAATGCTTAATTGGGTCGTCCACTCACAGTTAACAGCCTTTGTATTGAGTTTGTGCTTGAAATGTACTGTAATTCTGCAAACTGTTAATACAATTTTCAATCAATCAATCAATCAGACTTGTTTGTTGAGTAAGAATGCAGTGTGTCCGTGTTAAAAAAAGTTGTCATGACTCATCACACGAGTGGAATTGTGCTTCTTTGTACTGTCAACATGAAAGCGCCTGAGGTGTGGAGTACCCTTCAATCACAAATCCCTCCTGACTCCTAACGCGTTGTCATTCCACAGCGATTTGTGAACGCTAGATTGAGGTGTGAGCGGATATAGGCTCAAGCGAGCGGGGATTTCAGTGAGATGTAATAGGTAATGGATCTACAGGAATCACATGGAAGCCTAGCTGCCACAGTCGGTACATCCTCCCTCAGAGCTTGAAGCTGTCTCATCACGCTACAGTCAGGTCACCTGCCACCATCTGCCGTGTTTCAGCCACACTTCAACCATGCATAACACATAGTCAAGATGGATTTATTAGCATAAATACAGGTGGAACTATATGGGAAATATAAATATTCTCTGGGGGAATCCTATAGGGTTGATTGTTGTGCTGTTTGTCAGTGTACAGTAACAGAGAATGGCTCAACGGAGGCATAAACCCAACGTCTAGACCAGTGGTTCCCAAACTTTTCAGGCCACGACACCCCAAAATAATCTGAAGTGGGAACACCCCACCCACCCTGACAAGCTCTAGGAACACCCCACCCACCCTGAGGAACACCCCACCCACCCTGAGGAACACCCCACCCACCCTGAGGAACACTTCACTGAAAATAGCCGAACTACAAGCTTTGCACTATGAGTCATTGTGAGCTTTGTAGATCGTCTATTTTCACAATATTTGCATCTTACGTAATATTTGACAATTTGGTATTAAAAAGATATTTCAAATTGTAATTTTAGAAATGTGCAGATACCCTGTATACACTTTGTTTACTGTTGAGTGAGAAAACAACATTTCACATTAAGCATCTGTGGACCCCCACCCAAAAGATTATAATTTGGGGACCCCCCTGGAGGTCCCAGCGCCCAGTTTGGAAACGACTAGTCTAGACCTATTTTCTCATACTCCAGGCATGCAGCCTTGATCACTTGTCAAGCCTGACATGTTGAGTGGGTGTCCATTGGTCATCGGGCCTGATCTCACCACGCGGCCTTCACCAGCGGCCTCCCAAAAGCCTCGTCTACCAGCCTACTGTCTCTATACCGCCATTAAGTCATTTATCTTCCTCTCCTCCACACCCCTGATCTCACTTGTCTTCCTTTGCTCTTCCTTTCACTGTCATGTAGTGGATGTCTCAGCATATCACTGTCATGTCCCGTCTCTCCTGTTAGATGCTGATATACCCAGTGAGTCTTGTTGACATGGCTGCCAAATAGCTCCCATCGCATATTAAGATTGCCCTGTGGGGTAGAAGTTGGGTTGACGGTGGGCATCGCAAATGTAACATGCCCACCATATATGGAGACTAATCTGGTGGCCAGGCTGGCACACAGACAGTTATATAAATCTTTCCAGTGTCACTGATAATGTCCCGCTCTGACATCGCTCTGTAATATCACAAACTCATGGAAATGACCATATATGGAGACTAGTCAGATACACAAAAAAACACACTTGTGATTTTGTGTGAGCGGTGCCTTTTATCATGATGATGATGTAAAAGTGCTGCTACTGACTAATAGACACCATACACCCCCATGTGGTAACCACAGTAACCGTGCTGCTACTGACTAATAGACACCATACACCCCCATGCAGTAACCACAGTAACCGTGCTGCTACTGACTAATAGACAAACACACACACACACACACACACACACACACACACACACACACACACACAAAGTCACATGTTGGAGTGGTTAGCACCGCTCAAAAAGATCCCCACGGGATGTCATCAACATGATGTCAGTACTGACATCATAGACTGGCCTGGACTCCATATTTGGGCAAAAAAGGGACAAAGACAGACAGGTGCTCGGATATTGTATGAAAAAAAGGTCAGGAGATATGCAAACTATCTCAATGAATTGGCCTTATCTGTATAGGTGCACCACTCAAAGTGCACGCATGGCAGTAGCACATTTGGGACTTGGTTTTCTATCTTTATTCTTGGGAGCAGTCAATGTTTGATGAAGCTTAAGGCATCGACAGCAATGGACAAAAATGCAGTCTTATTCTACAGTCAGGAATCCAAACTGTCTGACACATTTAGTAAAAAGCAGACACTGACAAACACCCATATCTTTATGGCCTCGGGCAATGCACTCTCCTGCCGTGGGGCTCCAGGATAACACCAAATACTGTGCAGCATTTGATTTACAACATATTTCCACCTAAAATCAAACTAGTGGCTCTCCTTGAGTAGAGTCCTGTTAGGTGAGAGCACTTGATTAACAGAATTGTTTA
The DNA here is from genome assembly GCF_951216825.1 of Electrona antarctica. Taxonomy (NCBI): domain Eukaryota; kingdom Metazoa; phylum Chordata; class Actinopteri; order Myctophiformes; family Myctophidae; genus Electrona; species Electrona antarctica. The sequence continues at coordinate 40,422,195 of NC_136807.1, forward strand.
AGAAGCCCTCCTGATGGGCATAATATGGACCTGGGTGAGGTTAAATAATTGAGTTGAGTGAAAAGATAATTAATGGAGAATCAATGAACAAGCTGGGGAGGGGTTGAAGAAGAGGGCATAGCTGGTGTTCAGCGGATCCAATCTAAGATTTATAAATGATTTAGCAGGTTTGAATGACTTGAATGACAATATAGGACATCGGACAGGCCGCCTCAAACACAGTCACCATTGTAATCTTGCGAGTATGTAGTCAAATAATGGCTAACAATACACCACAAACTATGTTTTAGCAAATTGAACACGACAGATGTAGATGTAAATAATGCAATGCAAATCTCTGCTGTCTGGAGGAAACCACCTAACTCCAAAATGTTCCTTTTTCAGGAAATGAAAAATATACATTTTTCGGGAAATTAAGAAAACTTCATATTTTTAAAACAAAGCAATACTGCCTCATCAAAGTTGGTGTTGTGACTTTATTTATTGTCAATTACTTCCTTGAGAGGGAGAAAGGTGGTGGAGTTAGTTGCTTTAGCATACAGTTTGAGGGTCCAATGGAGTTAAGAGGTTTTGTCCAAAGCACTTTTTACTACTTTCCATTGGTTCAATATTTTCGAAACAACACACAGACGTAAAGGGTGTTCAATAGCACTGATGTATGCAATAAAAAAATAAAAAACCTCAAAGATGGAGTTATGAGGTTTCCTCCCGACCGCAACGAAATGTAATGCACCTGTTTATGTGGTACAACTATAGACCTACACCAGCACATGGCTCTTTATGGCCATGGTCACATGGTTTGATTGATTGATTGATTGATTGATCCACACAGTGATCAATACACCATAAACTTAAAGGTGTCTGTCTGTCTGTCTGTCTGTCTGTCTGTCTGTCTGTCTGTCTGTCTGTCTGTCTGTCTGTCTGTCTTAAGGTCTGTCACTCTGTCTTAAGGTCTGTCTTAAAGGGGCATTCCACTCATTTTCAACATTTTACTATGTCATTAATATACCTTAGAGCTGTTGTGTGAAAATAATAAAAAACGTCCCCCCATTCTGTGTTTCCTAGAACTGGAGATCTGAAGGGGAAAAAAATCATACTTACAGTTCTAGGAAACACAGAATGGGGGGACTTTTTTATTATTTCCACACAACAGCTCTAAGGTATATTAATGACATAGTAAAATGTTGAAAATGAGTGGAATGCCCCTTTAAGGTCTGCATGAAGTGTGTGTGCAACTCCAGTCCTCCATGGATGTAGAAAGTGACTGGGAAAATGTTTCTCGAGTTTTGAGTCCAAACGTCGAAATCCCTGAGATTTATCCCCCAACACCTCCTCGAACAGCCCCTCTGTCTTTAATTAGTGTCTGGGGAATGAGAGAGTGGATGAGTGCACTGTCAATTTTACATTCATTATTTATTTAGGCTGAGGTGTAAACGAACTGGTCCGCAGACTCCGCACACTGACAGACATTTCTCCCGTGCTCTTTTTGCAGTTCTGTTTAGGTGATAATCAAGTTCTGTGTATGATACTTACTAATTAGACTGTTCCTTTTGGCAGCGATGCTTCCTGCCACTTGTCATTTTGCTACTGTACGGCGCATGTAGGAATGCAAATATTTGTACACTGCGCAATCCTGGGTGTCGATTTAAACCCGAGGGTGTAAAAATGGACCGTGCCGTGAGGATCCATTCTTACACTCTCATGGGTTAGATTGACACTTTAGTGCATGAATTTCCCCTAATGAGGAGGGAGATTGCTACTTCATTCTCCGGCTGGCATGTTGGCTGCACGCGATGTGTGCTGTGAATCCGAAGTGCTCAATGTTACAGAGGTGAATGTCAGTCAATGGCATTGAAGGGGTGGTCAACACTGGGGGAATATATATATATATATATATATATATATATATATATATATATATATGGGCATCTCTGTGTGTCTGCATACATACACATCTGCCCCAGTCTTCCTCAGGCATACAATGCATACACATGCATGTGCTCTCTCTCCCACACTACGTACACACACACACACACACACACACACACACACACACACACACACACACACACACACACACACACACACACACACACACACACACACACACACACACACACACACACACACACACACACACACACACACACACACACACACACACACACAACACACACATACTGACCTGTCCGTTCTTCTTCAGATCAGCCCACATACTGGTGCCGTCACCGCCCCTCATCAGAACGTGGTAGGTGAAGTAATAGATGCCAGGCAGAGGGCAGGTGAACTTGCCAGTGCTCGGCTCATAGTAGTTACCCACATTGGTCACTACATCGTCAAACTTCAGCACTTCGCTGCCCTCGTGCTGCTTACGTAACCCTGCATAGAAGGCAATCTTAGGGGTGTAGAGGGAGGGAGAATAGCCGCCGGGCCCAGGGCCTGAAGGACCCTGCGGCCCCGGCTTGCCCGGCTCTCCGGAGGTTCCACGTGCTCCCTGCGGCCCGGGGATGCCCGGGGGTCCCCGGAGCCCGGGCTTCATCTTCCGCCCAGAGTAATCCTGGGGAGGTGGAGACACGGCCGTCAGCTCCTGGCCAGTCTGAGAGGTGGTGTAAGGGTCACACACCATCCTGCAGCTGCCCAGCATCTCGTACCGGGTCCCTGCGCTTCCGGCGCTGCCCCCTTTGGTGGTGTGGACCAGTAAGGGGATGGCCACCAGCAGCACCAGAACCATGGCCACACCTACGGCCGCTCCGATGACGCGTTTCCTGCGGCTGAGCCGCGAGGCAGCCAGCGTCAGGAAATCCTCTTCCCCTTTGGCTGGAATAGTGCCGGCCAGGTTGGAGCCCCTCAGTGAAACACTGTGGAATGAAACAGGTGGAGAGAGGCGCGGAGAGGACTGTGGAGGGCGTGTCGCGGGGCCACTGTCGGGACAGCACTGGGGACGAGGTTCTCTGGGTCCCAGCGTCAGAGTAAAGTTATGAAGGAAAACGCCAGGCGGCAGACAGCCAGAGCCGATGGTGGGATGACGCAACTAGTTAGGGTCAAAAGGGAGAAGGTGACCAAATATTTTCAAGAAGCCAATGAAAAGATCAAAGCTCTAAATGTTTGACGTGATCTTGGCAAAAAATCTGATTTAGATTTGGTTTGACGTGTGGCACATGAAACATAATTCATCTCATCAAGCTGCTCACTTCAGTGTGTCCTCGTTTCAACATCAAAGCGAAACCATTAATGGCAGCAGGAGGGTTTGTTTTGAAACCAGAGCTTATTAAAAGTGTGTTGAAACCATGGCAGGTGCCAAACTCTGCTCATTGAAGCTGAGTGGGGAGGGGGCAATGTTCGTTCGTTGTTTGTTTAATGAAGGATAATTTACGTCAAGGGAAAATAATCTCTCTCGCGTTGAGGGTCTCCTAAACACAGGATTTCACTTCATGAGTATCTCTCACTGATGGCCAATGTGTGATGTGAGTGAAATGTCATATTCAGGTGGCTTTTCCTGTCAACGTCATTGTACGTCCACCTACTTTTATTGCATGTCCACTGTCCTGGTTTGAAAAAGTGCTGGTTTCAAGATAGTAATACCTTTATCAGCTTGATGTTTTTATATTGGAGATTCCTCCTCTTGCTCTATCTGTTGGGGAAAAGACAGAAAACATTCAGGACAGTGAGGACACATAGGCTACATTTGACCCCCCGGGGAGGGGGTGGGGGGGCATAATGTCAGTGGGCATATGAATATAATAAATAGGTAGGCCTACTAATCTAATGCAAAACGTTGACAAACAGAAAATAGATAATGAAATGTACGCAACGTTATTTATTTAAGATTGTTCATAGTGATTTTATTACTGCATGTAGCCTACTGTAGCCTATATTGACTAACATTCTTAATGGATTGAATAACCCTAATAGGGCTTGTTGTGTTATCCTTTTAACAACAATCATTAATGTAAAACTGTTAATACGGGTAGGCTATTCAATCAATCAGAATAAGAAGAAATTATCTGGGTGCGCGCGGTAGCTTGCAACAAAATCTGAACAATTAAGTGTAAAAACAAAAGAAGACAGAATATCGTAAAATAGAAACGGAATAAAACACCACTCACCATTTGTCTTTATTTGTGGATGTTAAAATTCGCTAAACGTTAAACAATCTAGTCCGCGACGTGTCCCACCAAAAAGGCACCAAAAGACTGTGCCAAACGAGGACGCACAGCTGTACGCGTGGAGATGTCCAGAAAGTGATTAGAGAGTTTATCAATCCTCATGGGGAAAAACACCCAGCTCCTCGCACAGGTAGCAAACTGTAGCATAAATGACGCAAACTTCAAAAGGTAAGCATCAGAAAACACTTGTGATACACTTCTTGTCACCGTTCCATTGAAGGACCTGCAGTTGTTGGTCGCTCTTGTCCAGAGTGGCGAGTGGTAATTCACTGCAACGCTTTGTTTGTTCCATACAGGCTACCCCAGTCCGACACCTGTAAGATCTCTCTCTCCCTCTCTCTCTCTCTCTCTCTCTCTCTCTCCCTCTCTCTCTCTCCCCCCCCCCCCCCCCCTCTCTCCTTTCCCACAGAACATTTATTTAGCTTTTGTAACTTATTTATAATGTATTTTGCCCGTAGCAAAAATAACCGGATCATTTTGTTCTAACCAATGACACAGAGAGAAAATAGGCTATCTATTCCTTAACTTTGACAAAGGATTTGATCAAATTTTATAGCATAAATACATACATATATATATTTTTAAATGTACGTATTTATATATATATATATATATATATATATATATATATATATATAAGAAAATCACACCTGTGTGAAGTGAGGGGCACTCTTATTCATACATCATCATAAACATAATCTCATTCCGGACAATCACAAGTTGTTTTGTTTGTTTTTCACATGAACACTCAAAATTGTACATTCATTGTCAATGGCATGTAATGTTTGTGTAGGACAAAGATTGTGTTTGCACACACACCAAGAGCTGGACATTTTTGTGGGGCTAGCGCCCCTCAAAAATGACACCTGTGTGAAGTGAGGGGCGCCTTTTATCATGATGAACATATATGTTTGATTGATTCTCATGTTTAATTGCTGCCACATGACGTCACGAGGGGCATGCAGATGTTTTGGGGGCTTGCTGATTTTTGGGGGAGCATGAATGAGACAAACATTAAAAGTCCATAGACTTGGCTGCCAGCCTGCCACATGACGTCATGCCTGAAAGCCAGATGTTGGCCAAGGAGAACAAATAAGGAGACGTTCATTTTTCCCACACAAGTGGATACAAGTAGACACACTGTGATGTTCATCACCTCCTATCATCCACCCGTCGCTGGGGACCAGCGCCTAACAAAGAGCCGTGGTATTATAAGAAAGCAGATGTTTTCATCTTCCGTCGGGTGACTAAAGCAAGAAAACGCCTCAGCATGACGCGTGAGGAATGGACAGGCTCACTCCGCCGTACAATGGTTGTGCCTGCGCCCAGAATAGCCGATCTACAAGCTCACCACGAGGCATGGTGAGCTTGTACATCAGCTATTTTTTAGGGGCGCCAGCCCCTCCTATACACAGGTTTAATGTTTGTCTTTAGTTTGTTTAGTTTGTTTTGTAAACGCCATTGACAATGGCAACATTTACGTCATAATGTGCCTCATTACGTCATATTGTCTCTTTATTGTTAATGGCGTTTAAAGATGGAGTGCCACAATTTTTGTATTTTTCCAGTTTTTCATGTGTCTATGAGGTGACAGTACTTCATTAGACACCCTGGAGTCGTTTTTATGTGCAATGGTGTATTAACTTTGTATTTAGGGTTTCTTCCTGGAGGCTGAACCCTTGACAGTCAAACGGGCCAATGAAATAAACAGTAATATAGTGACATCATACTATCAGCCCCTCCCCTAACCCATCCCCCTTTATCATACAACTACAGCTGTGGGTGCGGCTTCAGTTCAGGTGGATCACCACCCATCACCACCCACCAGGCAAACCAGGCATACTTAATGAACTGGTGGGCGTGCCCACATAAAAACAACATCTTTACAAATACTGTACACTTTTTTGAAAAAATTATACCTCCTTATATAACAATAAGACCTGATGATCATGTTTTAGGGTTTGTTTGTACCATCAGAATGCCTGTTGCCACAAATTCATATTTGGCGGACATTTGACCTAATTTTGACCTAACATTTTGGACTAAAGCTGTATATAGGAGTGGCTAGCGCCCCTCAAAAATCAGGTATATGTTCCCCTAGAAGACCATTGTCTGTACGGTGTGGTGTGACTCGCATCCCACTGATATAAGGCCTCATTAGCAAGACCCTGCTTCGCCCCAGACACTGTACCGCTCTGCTCCTCTCTGCTGTGTGTACATAGCACGCACGCACACACACTCATCACACGTGCACGGCTATGCATGCACTCTTCATAATTTTGTGAAAACACACACACATTCACACACTATACAGTTGTACCGTAGGTCGTAGGAGTTACAAATGGATAAATGAACACATGAGAATCGTAGACTTATCAGCATGACGTGTGGTTTTATTCATACCAACCTAAGACACATTCACACGTTTCTTGACGTTCATCTAAAATTGATTGGCGAGACGCTCTTGAAGGTCTTTGGGAGGTTCCATCTCAGATCTTCATTCCCTCAGAGCATATATTGTGTCATCCGTCATACAGGCACAATCAAACACGCATGCATGTTTAATGTTTAATGTCTGACAACGGGTGGTAGGAGTTAAAGGGGAATAGGCCCGCATTCACTATTGATGACTTCTCTGTCATCAGTCATCATCACCACACACATGCGTGCACACGCACGGACAAATTAGCCATGAGAGCCGTGGCCCAGGGGCCCTTGGCTCTCAGGGGCCCTTCGGGGAAATTGGACCGTGAGGTACTAGGTTTGACGCCCTGAAAAGGGCTCCTGGGGCCCTTCATTGGCCAAAGATTTAGTTAAATTTAGCTCAAAAACATGATAAAAACACGGAAAAACACGAAATTGTTGCGCTCACACGCACTATGGGGGCCCTGCAAATATTACTGGCCCAGGGGCCCTTGTGGGGGTTAATCCGTCCCTGCACGCACACACACATACATACACAGTACACACATGTGCACGTGCTGCCTCTTTCGTCGTAGATATGATGACCACGCTGCTCCGGAGTGAACAAGAAACCGGAGAGAACAAAGGAATCCCCATCGACTCAACAACACCAATGCCGACCAGCCAGGCGACGACCAACAACAACAACAACACCGCTAGCATCCTTCCTCACCACCAGCCAACCTGCACACCCATGCTGGATATACACGCTGATGTCCCGGCTGTGAATACTACATTCGCAAGAGCCGAGCGCGTCCCAGACAACAGCAGGCGGAATGATCCTACATCGGCGGCAGTCGAGGCAAAAGACACGGACAACACCACCATCTACAGGCGTGAAGAGTCTCCACATCCAACCAAGGGGGACAAAGCGGCTGGAGACGGACACCGTGATACTTTACCTGCTATTTCTGCTGTTTCTCCGGTCGACACCATGGCTCAATCGGCCCCACCAGAGCCCTCAACAGAGCCCTCAACAAACCTGGACGAGGGACCCCATCCCCCACTCCCGCCACCCCACGACGACCCCCACGCACCCCCCACCCTCCCCCCACGGCACCCCGCGGCTTCTACAGACATCAACAATGGCCCTCCGCTCCCCTATTTCGCCACGGAGGAAATAAGCACCATAGTCAGAGCCAACGGACTTCATATCTTTCACCTGAACGTCAACAGCATTGGACCCAAAATGGCTGAAATCAGGCATATGTTTCAATGCGGTAAGGCGAACATCATTAGCTTCTCTGAAACCAAACTTGATGAGTCAACCAAAGACCCAGAAGTTGAAATAGAGAACTATTCCTTGATCAGAAACGACAGAAACAGGCATGGTGGTGGCGTGTGTATGTATATTCACAAAGACACTGAATATGTTACTCGTACTGACTTACAGCATGATGAAATTGAAACTGTGTGGGTTGAATTAATTTTCAAAAAGGCTAAATCAGTATTAGTGGGCACCGTCTACAGACCGCCTGACCAACATGGGTTCTATGATATACTTGAGGGGTGCTTAGCTGAGGAGGAATGTGTAGAGAAAATCCTGATTGGCGACTACAATACAGACATGCAACGTAAGGACGCACCTGTGTTTAAGTCATTCAGTAAGTTCTGTGATCTACATAGTGTCAGTCAGCTAATTACCCAACCCACTAGAGTGTGTGATTCTACTCAAACTGTCATTGATCTCATTCTGTCCTCGGACAAATCCAGAATCTCCAAGAAAGGGGTTATTGTATGTGGGCTTAGTGATCATTTTATGATATTCTGTACCCGCAAAATACAAAAACTTAAGACCGGCTGCCACAAAACAGTCATATCAAGGGACCTCAAAACCTACTCTAGTGAGGTCTTTAACCAAGTATTGGAGAGTCTGGATTGGTCCGATGAGCTTAAAAGCACACTTGTCGAAGAAGCTTGGCTTGGCTTCAAAACCAAATTTACATCAGTACTGAACTACATGGCTCCTTTGAGAACCACCAGGGGCAAAACCCGCTCGGAACCATGGATGAATTCGGACATACTGGCTGCAATGAAAGCCAGAGACAAAAAATGCTCTGAAGTTCTAAAATGCAAGTCAAAGCTAGCCAAGCGCTTCGACAGTGTTCGCCAAGCTCGTTTGAACAACCTAAATACACAACGAATCAAACTACGAAACAGTGTAACTGCCATGACCAAATCAGCTAAAAGTAACTTCATTAATGATAAAGCTCAGGAAAACAAAAACAATCCTCATGAGCTCTGGAAGCTACTAAACAATCAACTAAGCTATGGTCAGAAACTAAAAACCAGATTTTCGAACATAAACATCAAATCTGACAACACTCATCACTGACAACCTTGATGTGGCCAACTACTTGAATATCTTCTTTACAAACATAGCAACAACTCTGGTTAACAAACTGCCCTCCCACTCTGGGCTCTTTGGTGTAGAGCACATTACAACCTTCTACAAAAACCTAGGTGTTTGTAAAGACGATTTTAAACTAGTTATGGTAACAACTGATGAGGTAATTAAGAAACTGAGTGCCCTCCAACCCCACAAGGCCACAGGCCATGACAACATTCCCTCCAAATTTCTCAGAGACTCAGCCATCTCTATAGCTCCAATCATCACCCACATAGTAAACCTCTCCATCAAACAGGGACAGGTCCCCCAAGATTTCAAACTGGCCAAAGTAACCCCCTTGCACAAGAAAGGGAGTAAATTAGACCCCGGCAACTACCGCCCTATTTCTATTCTTAGTTCCATCTCGAAAGTGATGGAAAAAATAGTCTATGAACAGGTTGAAAAGTATCTTGCCACTAATAAATTATTGTACGAGTTCCAATCTGGCTTCAGAACATCCCACTCCACTGACACATGTCTTCTCTATTTGAGCGACCACATCAAACAAGAGGTGGACGCTGGCAAATACTGCGGCATGGTCATGCTGGACCTCCAAAAGGCTTTTGACACCGTGAACCACTCCATACTGGTTAACAAGCTAAAAGCAATTGGTTTCGATAGCACATCAGTGAGCTGGATGCAATCCTACCTGGAGGGGAGAGAACAGATGGTGGAAGTGAACGGAACACTGTCCCCCCCCCTCCCAGTGAGCTGTGGCGTTCCACAAGGAAGCATACTAGGGCCTCTACTGTTCCTAATATATGTAAACGACATGACTTCAGCCTGTGACTGCAACTTGTTCCTGTTCGCAGATGACTCAGCACTGCTGGTCTCGGACAAGGACAAACTGCAGGTTGAAAATGCCCTCAGCTCTGAACTCGGTAGAATCTGCACCTGGCTCGCTGATAACAAACTATCTTTACACCTGGGAAAAACTGAATCCATTCTCTTTGGCTCTATTAGTAATCTCAGCAAGGCAAATGGCTTCTTGGTTAAAGTGGGTGACAATGTTATCACACGTAAAGATGAAATTACCTACCTAGGTTCCATCCTGGAGGCTAATCTTTCCGGTGATAAAATGGCCACCAACGTAATCAAAAAAGTCAACCATAGAACAAGATTCCTCTACAGGATCTCCTCACTGGTCAACAAAAACACCTTGAAGACCTTAACAGGAGCCCTTGTACAGGGTTTCTTTGACTATGCATGCACCTCCTGGTACCACAGCACCTCAAAGGCCCTTAAAACCAGGCTCCAGACTTCCCAAAACAAACTGGTCAGGCTCCTACTTGATCTAGCCCCCCGAACCCACCTCACCCCTGCCCACTTCGACAGGCTGGAATGGCTTAGGGTCGACGACAGAGTACAGCATCTTGCAATGGGTCTGGTCCACAAGATTCGATACACCACCAAGATACCCATGTACCTGTCTAGATACTTCCTTAATGTTAACGAAGTCCACACCCACAACACCAGAGGGAGTGCAACGAACCATGTACAACCCAGATTCGGCACAAACAAGGGACTAAATTCTTTTCGCTCCTATGCCACCAAAATGTGGAACGCCCTACCAACTGTCATTAAGACATGCGAATCCCTTGACTCCTTCAAAACCGCTCTCAAAGGGCACCTACGGATGGCTGCAATTCGAAACTGGCCCCCGTAAAATCTGAATCCCCCCCCCGCCCCCCCTTTCTTTCCCCTCACTGTATATATTTCTTTTCCCTTTTTACCTCCTTTTTGATGAATTCCTGTTCTGTCTATAGAAGTGTCTATTTGTACGTCTCTAAATGTTTTGATGATTTGAACATGGTGGACCCTGTTGGAAACAAGTGTAATGCTTAATTGGGTCGTCCACTCACAGTTAACAGCCTTTGTATTGAGTTTGTGCTTGAAATGTACTGTAATTCTGCAAACTGTTAATAAATTCTTCAATCAATCAATCAAAAGCTGCAAAGTCTGAGGTCAGGATTAGAGACCAAACCTCTACTGCTCAGTCACGAGGGAATCCCCGCTTGCCCAGAGGAGATATTGCATTTATGAGCTTCAGGCAGAACTAAAAGGTCAAGAGACATTTAGAGACATCAGCAGCAGGTAACAGTGGTTATCCAGGGACGGGGGTCAGATCTTGTGAGTAGCTATAACGCAGACTTAAAGGGTCATTTATAGTTAGTGCATGCGGGAAATTGCGGATCCACAGTACAAGCTCACAACAACACATCGCCCTGTGCGCGGGCTAGCAGCGGGCAAACCAAGTATAGCCTAAATCAGAGGTAAGGGTTGAGTTCCGGGCAGGCTACGATAGATAATCTCCATGGGGACGTGTTGGTGGAGCTGAGCGACACTGTCCCAACACGGGGACGAGTTAAATGACTTGTCAGTCCCAGTTTGCAGGGCGGTCAGTCTGGCCCACTAGAACAGTGCACAGAGGGCCCGAACAGCCGCAGTCTCCAGGACGGATAATAAGAGTCAGAGGCAATATGCTCAGGATTGGATTTTTAGTGCCTGTTAAAATATTACTGAGCTGATTAATATTGAAATATGCGTATGTCTTTGAGCTGCCCCCACTCTCTCTCTCTCTCTCTCTCTCTCTCTCTCTCTCTCTCTCTCTCTCTCTATTATTCTCTGTTAATTTAACGCTGGGAGTATAGTACTAATGTAACCAATTGGACATTTGGTTGTTTTAGTTCATTTGGTGTTTATTTCTCCTAGGTTCACTTCAGTTTTCCAACTTCTCCATTGTCACCGAGCATAAAGTACAGTAGGAGATTCAATATTGGACCGCTGGACTCATTTAGTTTGCTTAATTAGCCTCGTATATTGTGAAACATCAAGCATAAATCTCTCCATCTGCCTTTTGTGCGCACGTCTGCATAATTCGGGTTCTATATCGTATACTCTGTTCTGTTCTGTGTAAACAAGTAGGAGATGAAGAAGGAACTTATTTATGGCCACATTACTCACGGAGCATCTTTCTTCGGCCGTGACTGTTCTGTCTGCACGCTTTCTCCTAGACACACCAATTCTTCAACTCAGCCATCCACAGACATATATCCACATCTAGCTATCTACCAGTTTTAATTCTGTTAATTTATGAGGGAAAAGAGGGTTAGAGAAACCCAAATGTTGCTCAGAGGCGTGGTAGGAAAGATCAGCATTGTATTCATACACGGTAAAATAAACCCCAGTGTTAATGCTCCAAAGAGATTACAAATGGAAACAAATAGATCCGTAAGGGTTCCAATAAGGATTGTACTGTATTCACAGTGCAACTGCTTGTTTAACTTGATTAGGATGGTCTCATTATCTTATCCACGGCAGGTAAGAGTGTGTCGACGGGCACACATCGAAGCCGCTGGACAGTTGTGTGGGTTGATGACATATTATTGTCCCCAAGAGGCAGGTCTCTGCCTAGGGCCGTCAGTCCCTGGGGAGCCACTGCTCATAGCAGTTAACAGTAACAGGCTGCAAGCTATCAGACCTCCATCCTTTGCAATGGTGATCGCTCCGGTGTAAATCAATTTAGAGGTCATTAGGGATATAAAGAGGTGATTTGGGACCAGTGCAAAACCAGGGAAGCTGTTGGCACTGAACAGTCCAGATGAATAGGACCAGATGTTGGAGAGGAACGTTTATACACAGTCACAAAGAATGGAGTGACCGTATACGGTTACGGTATATACAGTGATGTTTGTACAAGTCAGAAGTGTTTGATGATGACGAGGAAGGCATGGAAAGGGATTTGTGCCACAGACACAGGGGTTATGTCAGATACATTTTCTTTCCTCACAAATCCAATTTGTTTGTATGTTAAATAATCCGTATATGTCATGTTTCCGCATGTTCTCCGATACAATTACAATTATTTTTCCACAACTTACCCTGCGTATCTGTGTGCTTATTGTACAGTGAATGTGTGCGTGCGTGTGTGCGTGCGCGCCTGCATGGTCATGTCTACATCCTAGTGCCTTGCTGTTTCATTAGGTTCTGATTATGGGTGCTGATGCAGAGTGACAGTGTGCAGATTGAGTTGCACAGCCACTCTAATTCTCTCTATTAATAACAGTCCTCCACACTGCCGTCCCGGACCACATTTATTAATCACAATTTGTCAACTGTCCAATGCTCCACCCTCTCTCGGTTTCCCTCACCCACCCTCTCACTCGCTTTCCCCTCCTCCTCCTCCCTCTTCACCCATCCCAGTTATCCTCTGTCCTATAGACCCCCCTCCTCACCCGTGGCTCAGAGAGATGGTGTGGCATACTGAGAGATGTTCTCGCTCGTCTCTCTCTCCTGCATCCTCACTTAAAGCCCACCCCAATTTTTCCCACCCCAAAGGAGTCTGATTGTATAGTCTCGCGTATAGCCAGACGATCAGAGATCTTCTACGCCCACTGATTACGTACGTAAATTCAATGAATGGGCTTAATCTGGGTGGAATTCAGAATTGCAGCACCACAAAATCAACGCAAAGACTTTAGGGCAGTCCTTCATATTGGGACGGTATCAGGATAGGATAGGTTTTCAAAGCAATGGGCGTAGGTTTGTTACCGCTGGTTTTCACCGCGGTCTAAGCCCATTCAACGAATATAGATTTCCCCAGACATATCAGTAGGCAGAGATGTCTGATTGTCTGACTAAGCGAGACTAGTGATTTGTACAAAAGCCCTTTGTCTGTAATTGGTCAAGTTGAATACTTGGTATTTGTGTTGATTGTTTTGGGAGCAAATCTGTTCCAGATTGTAATTAAAGCAAGACCTTGATTTGTAGCTACAGATCAGTGTGGAGGCTGTATGGTGTACGTCGGTAATGTAAAGCTGATCAATATTGAAATTTAACCGTGATAAACATGTTCCGGCCTACAGGAGCATATTGATTTTTTTGTCCTATACTATGCTCTATACGTGACCAACCAATCTGAGATGTTTTTAATTTTTAGTTTTTTTAATGTGCTTCAAATGAAAGAGTGGCATTTAATCAATATTTATATCAGTATGTGCACATTGTATCCTTGGAGTTATTGGCGAGAAAAAATATATTCCCAATGCAGAAATCACATTTCTGCTCATGCCCAAGTCAAATGGCCCTTGACCCTACTCAGCAGAATGATTTATGAGTCAGCCAGTCCCCCATGTCCTGTTCTGACACTCCAGTTTTCAAGCTGCATTTATGCTTATTAAATTGACATTCTCAGTTTCCTCATTTACCCATAACTTGAATTCATATCCGTCAAACTCTATGCATGACAGCACGAGTCGTAGAATTTCATTTTGATTGAGGCTTTAGACTGTGCTGAGTGGAGGGGGATACCTTCTTATATTTTAAGCATTGTTTACCGTATAGATAAATGCCAACAAACTGCCCACGGCAGCCGACTGCTAAATGCAAGAAGCAGTCAGTGCTGCCAATCCAGGGTGGTGAGGGAGCCTGCATGTGTGACAGCAGCATGCCTCTAATTACACTACCTTCACACATTCTGACACAGCGCCACCACACCCCGCAGACCGGCCCGGCCGGGTCCTTCCTCTGTTTTCCTTAAGCAGTGCCAGTGTTTGGGGGGGAAACAGAGACGATTTTCATGTGCAAATGTCAATCAGTCAGCTCCCAGCAATCACAGGCCCGTCTTCTCCAGAGATCGCAGTTTTGAGACACAGCCTGAATAATTTAGCAGCTCCGTGCCACTGGGCTTTGGGGTCGCAACCTTCTAAAGTGATGACAGAAAAGCGCTAGCTGATTCCCCCTCCCATCCACTCCCCTTACCACTTATTTACCATTCCCCCCGTTCCAGGCAGACAAAGCAGTGCCAGTGAGGCCTCCTGGGAAGCAAAAACCATCCACACTGTATAAACTGTGTCATACAGCAGGGCACAACCAAACAACGACATTTCCAGAATGTCCCAGAATTGAAGGCGAGCCCTTTGACACATATTGCAGCCAAACACTGTCCATGTACTGTAAACCTCCGGCCACTATGATGCTGGGACACTGAAGACCATGTTTGTCATGGTGAACAAACCTCCTTTTTTCTCTTCTTTAGAAAGCCCAGACTTTTTCATGCCGCCTCTTAATGGCCAGAAAATGAATGGCCCCATTTAGACAGACAAAATGGGTGTGAACGAGGCATGCATGTTCCATTCTGTCTTGGAGAAAGCCAAGCCAGTGTGAAGTAATATTATTCTATCTGTCTCTCTGAGTGTGATGAAGATGATGTGTGAGATGATGGAAGATGATGATAATAATATGTGAGGAGATGAGAACACAGTTGATAATCTCAGTAGAGCAGCACAAGAGAACTAGAAAAGTCGCAATTTTGGAAAAATTGCAAAGTGTGGTTGCCGCAATCGCTTACATAGGCCCCTCCTACTCTTTTTGCTAGCCAATTACACTGTCACGTCACCCCTGCGATCATGTGGAAGTAATTCGGAAGGGATTTATCCCCCAAAAATCTTTTTTCTGCAACAAATGGTTACATATTTTGCATTTGCGGCGCCCCCTATGGATGAAAATAGAATTGCTTTTGGCTCTGGGTTGATTAACCCACCCGCGACATGTGATTAAAATTTGGGATGGATTGGACATTCTGTTCGTAATTTGTGGCATGTTTTGTAAACTAGGCCCCTCCCACTAACTTCGGACAACAATTACGGCCAAACGATACGGACTACCAACATTACGCTTGTGGTGTTTTAATCGGATAGGTCCAGAGATCATCTGTACCAATTTTCGAGAGATTTGGGCAAAATCTGTAGGAGGAGGAGCAAAAAGTGTGTTTTGAAGAAAATTCAAATTTGAAGATTTTTTTCCTGACGGAAATGGGCGTGGCCTATATGGGGAGATGCGTCATGACCCAAGGAATCCATGGATGAAATTTAGATTTTACGACTTACGGTTCAAGAGTTATAGGGAAAAACGTGAAGTGGGCTGTTATAGCGCCACCATGAGGCAGACTGATCTAATTCCTTTTCAATTCATTTTCATAATTATTATGAACCTTGTAAACATGGCGATTACGGTCTCCAAGGTAAAAAAATATTTAAATTGGAGCCTTAATTAGTCTTCGATCTTCCCATTATAAGTCTATGGAGAACTAAGTAATTAATATCAATTAAACTATACAACGGATCTCTTCGAAAAATACAAGCACACGATTCCTGATGAAGCCGGTCGATTTGACATATGGCTCGAGTGTGTGCGGCAAACTGTGGGAGGAGTAGCGCGGCAAAGTATCCTCATTTACAATAACAATAGTGTGGTTGCCCTGTTGGATCGTGCATCGTGGAACAGACTGATTCCACGATAAGTGTATGAGTTCCATCTATTATTGAAGGAGTAACAGAGTATATGAGGAGGATACAGAGTACCTGAGTACGTCTCAGTGGCAGTCAGTCACAGCTTAACAATGTATGTACAATAATGTACATGTACTTGGGGTCATGAGTGCATGGGTGACAATAGGTAAGAGTTCAGAAGGTTAAGACTCTATAAAGTGAGATTGTGTTTTCTCTTCCTGTCTTCCGAGTTGAAGAGGGATCATGGAAACGCAAGAGAGATGGCAAACATTAAATAACAGCATGAACCCTGAAGCACACATGAACCCCAGATGACAAGAGGTAAAGGGATAGTCTACCCCCAAAATTACTTTTTTTTCCTATTGATTACTCACGCCATGGAGACTTGAATTCATCGCATTCCTAAGCCAATAATTTGATAACCAGCTACCTATACACAAAGGAGACTCAATTCAAGTATCCTTGGGGTGAGTAATCAATCGAAAAAATGAAGTCATTTTGGGGGCTAACTATCCCATCAGCTTATCTACCAACCACAGCTCGGTCCCATGCCATAAGGAATGTTTAGATCATGGCCCGTTATGACAGGAGACACAGGCATTGTATTGTTTCAGATTACAACAGTGACATGGTGTAAATAACATAATTTGTTTCGAGCCACTTTCTCGATGGTCAAAGGAAAGCCCTCTTGTTAATGTAAAAAAAGACGGTTAAAGGTTGTGTAAGTCATATGTTTTATATATATTTTTCCCCCTGAGACCACTGTTACTGAGCAATCAGTGTGCACCCCATGTTGGATCATTAACAGGGGTCTCCCCATCTCTTCAGTGAACAGGTCGGGATACCAATGTTATGCACTCAGTAGAGAGAACCCCACAAAGATCAGCTTAAAATGTATTCTGGTTCAAATTCTGTCAGCTCGTTTTTGTTTTGTTTCATCACTTCCAATTTCACTTATGAGTTATCGCTCCGAGAGGTTAACATTTTTATCCTGACCTGAAAATGTATTTTCTGTTTACTACACAGTTGGAGACCATTGTTACCGAGCAAACAATTTAAATAAATAATTGTTATTGTTAAAATAAAATAAAATAATATATATTGGCCTTTAACCATACAGTATACCAGCGTGTAGGAAGCATGAATTAAGATTCCGGCGTTAGCAGTGGATAAAGTGTCCAAATCTTCCATTTTGGGACGGGAGACATTACGCTGATGTTCCAGGTATGACAAGGGGAGAGTGTGCGAAAGACGTAAAGGACAGAGTGAAAGAAATTGATCCGTCCTTCTGTACCGACACACTACGTTTCTATCACTCAGGGGGAGACAGAGTGCGTGGTCTGACAAGAGCGGTCATCACTTCTGTGTAGCCGCACTTTGACAGCAACATGACAGGAATGAATGGACTGTCCAACTATATTCCAACCACGGCACATTCTCCAAAGAGAAATGATACATTTATCCACCCCATAACTTCTCCAAGTCCTAGTCTTATCAGCCCCCATTTTTAATAAATCCTCCAATTGTAGCGTTCACACAGCTGGGATGATCTATTTGCATTTCCAGTGCATCATTCCAAATATACTGGAACCCATGGCACTTGGACAAAAGCCATCTCTCGTACGTGTTTTCATTTACATAGCGTTTAACATTATAATGTCATCTATTGTAGTACTTCTTCTTCCAAGCAGTGAGCTTTGTCTGTTCTGTTCTCTGTAGTAATACGTGGTACTGTAATGTTACAGTATGTTCTGCAGCATCCTGCGTTTTCCTGCACTTTGTCATTGTTGTTTCGTTGTTTCTTCTTTTTCTTTTTTTCCCCCCCCTTTTGTATGGTTGTCACAGCACCAGATGCCAAAGAAAATATGAAACTCATACTTGGCAATAGAAAAGGGCTGTGATTAACATTTCTTTCTGCCTCTCCGGCAGTATGATCCCTCACACTGGTTGGGAACTGCCTTACACCCACATTTCATAGCCGGAGACATGTATCTGGCATTTGGCACATTCAGCAATACTTCCATATATAGACACCCAATATTACACCCAATAGACACCCATAGACGCCCAATACGTTTTCTATTGACAAACCCATCTCTTGCACTCGCTCAGCTCACAAGCTCCAGCATGGTAAGAAGAAAACAGCGGTGAACTGTACAGTACATCAGGGATGCAGTGGGGCGTTCCCATGGAGATATCAATAGTGTTGGCTCATTAATGCGGTCAGTTAGATGCGGGATCACTAAGAAACAGTGGGAGGAATGGACAGCGTGTTCTGCACTTCACTCCAACCTCCAATGTGCCGCCGCGGCCCAGTCAAACTCGGTGAAAAAGCGCGTGGCAGGTGTCAATGGACAGCGGTTTGACCTCGTTTCATGGGAATGTGTTACAAGGGCAGGGACGGGATGGGAGGACATGAGGGATTTCTGTGAATTATTGAGAGTGATCATTTGGTGACTTATGGCTAGTGGCTGTCGGGGACTTAAAGATAAATTGTGCTGGGCAAGAATTACACTTTCTCCTTATCCCACTGTCTATTTATCTACCTCTCCCTGCCTGACCACCCCTCTACCACTTCATCCTGTACCTCTCTCCCTCCCTCCCTCCTTCTCTCCCTCTCCCTGCCTGACCACCCCTCTACCACTTCATCCTGTACCTCTCTCCCTCCCTCCTTCTCTCCCTCCATCTCTCTCTCTCTGCCCTTTCCTCCTTCCGCCATCAGAGCTGTACGATCTAAGGATGACTTTTGTGGTGGTTATGTCCTCTACATTGAATTGAAAGCAACATGTGGTGATGGTGGAGAATTTTTGGGGTTTATCCTCTATCTCATTCAGCATGTTGACGAAATGATGAAAGCCTTCACCTCAGTCAAGATGGTGGGAGCTTCCATCTCGGGCAGGGTGCTGGTGAGATGGTGGAAGCCTCCATCTCGGTCAGGGTGCTGGTGAGATGGTGGAAGCCTCCATCTCGGTCAGGGTGCTGCTGAGATGGTGGGAGCTTCCATCTCGGTCAGGGTGCTGGTGAGATGGTGGGAGCTTCCATCTCGGGCAGGGTGCTGGTGAGATGGTGGAAGCCTCCATCTCGGTCAGGGTGCTGGTGAGATGGTGGGAGCTTCCATCTCGGTCAGGGTGCTGGTGAGATGGTGGGAGCTTCCATCTCGGGCAGGGTGCTGGTGAGATGGTGGAAGCCTCCATCTCGGGCAGGGTGCTGGTGGTGAGATGGTGGGAGCTTCCATCTCGATCAGGGTGCTGGTGAGATGGTGGAAGCCTCCATCTCAGTCAGGGTGCTGGTGAGATGTGGAAGCCTCCATCTCGGTCAGGGTGCTGGTGGTGAGATGGTGGGAGCTTCCATCTCGATCAGGGTGCTGGTGAGATGGTGGAAGCCTCCATCTCAGTCAGGGTGCTGGTGAGATGTGGAAGCCTCCATCTCGGTCAGGGTGCTGGTGAGATGGTGGAAGCCTCCATCTCGGTCAGGGTGCTGGTGAGATGGTGGAAGCCTCCATCTCGGTCAGGGTGCTGGTGAGATGGTGGAAGCCTCCATCTCGGTCAGGGTGCTGGTGAGATGGTGGAAGGGTAGTGGACCCAAGAAGCTTATTATGACCTCAGCTCTGCTAATAATCCAAACTTGTCCAAGGTGGTCCTCTTTGAAACCTGACCTAGTCTGAACGGGTGTGATAATGCCCGCCGCGACTGGAAACTTTAGAATGAAGTCAGGGCTCCTTTATTGTGTGTTTTTATTGAGTCAGACAACACTACTTTTATATGTTCTCTATCTTATTATTATTAGATTTTTTATCATAAAGGTAACGGGAGACCCATTTCCATATTTCTAATTGACATTCCCCGTTGCATGATGTTTCTAACTGACTGATCAGGTATCAAAGATGGAGTTCTTTGTGTAAATGCAGCCTGAATAATTCATCCAGGGCTGTCAGAGAGGGAGAGAGAGGGGTGGTATTTTAGAAATCGTCTCGCTAGGCCCCTGACCATGAATAATTGATCTGATCTGATTAAAGTTTGCCGTGATTACCCCTCACCTCCCTGACTGATAAAAACGCCACACCTGTGTTTGCTGTCTCTTTATTTATTCTCCTCTTTCTTGCTCTCCGCCTCCTCTCAATAAAGCACTTTTCAATTAAGTCATGTGTGATTGCACTGTAGCCTATGCGGTGGCACGCAATGTTGCATAGGTCCTACAGTACCTGTGTTGTCTTTCATTTAGTCAATAATTGAATTTATACTGTTTCTGGTGGCATTCGTCCTAAACAAAATTTTATTGCATGGGTATTCACAGTTGTGCATAGAAGGAGAAAAAACGAGCACTGTCAGTGTCAATACAAAAATGCAGATTACCGGGTGCACGGCTCACGAAGAATCACTGTTAAAGAGAGAGACAGCCAGCACTCCAAAGTCCATTAATGGTACATTTATTGCATATTGTGCATCACGGACAATCACAACATGGACACGTTTGGGCGTAAAGCCTTCCTCAGCGTGTATCTAAAGGCAATAGGATGGATCCTCAGGGGGCCACACAGTACTATAGATCAAATCTGATCTTCAGATTAAAAAGCTGTAATTGTAACAGGCTTTATACTGTGTAAACGATCGTAACGGTTAAAGACACTCAGTTCCCACGAAGAGATATCTTGATCTACAGCTTTGTAACTCTGATGGTATACCAGATGTCATATGTGTCACACACACACACACACACACACACACCCGCACACGCGCTGCACACACACACACGCACGCACGCACACGTGGTGGGTCCATTCTGCAGCAGGGTATCACTTCACTCTCTGCTCTTAACCTTCAAAGCCAACTAAGGATGGCACTTTGATCTGTCTTCCGAAGCCAAGGAAAGAAATGCATGACAGAGAGCGAGTTGAAGAGGGAGAGCAAGGGAGTGTGGGAGAGTGACAGCTAATGACAGTGGCTACAAGCTGTGACCTTTAGCGCAATCACACAGGCATGACGAGCGACGCTCAAGGTGACAGAGGAATGTGCTACTTTATAGGAGAGGATGGCAGAGTTGTGTGCGTCTCCGTTTTAGGAGTGATGAATTTCCACTCAAAAAGAAAAGGATATCTCTAAATCAAGTTGGTGGATTGACATAAATGGTCATTCATACTCCCCAGAGGAGGAACCCTAACCATTAGAGTCTGATTGTAGGAAGAGACCTATGGTCCAACGCTAGAAGAAACCTATGGAGCTGCATGGTCTCTAGGGGACTCTAGCAGGGCTTTTAGACTCTCTTGTTAACGTATGTGTGATGCAAGTCTTCAGGCCATGGGAATATGTATGGCAAGCACATCTACACTACAAGATTAAGAATCTAAAAGCACTACTAACAGTCTGCATGCTGCACCTTACGCTAAACTGGAAATTGAACAACGGCTGGCTCTACAGAGGAAAATCCACAGGGTCATCAAAATCAGTAGGCTCCATCCTGGAAGCTGCCTATTAAATTGTGAGATATGATGTGTGAAAGGTTGCTATTTTGGCCTGAGGGGGGCACTGTAGAGGACACGTTATGAAGCCACTCAAATTATTAGGGTTCATCTTCCAGGGAGCATGAATGCACCATGATCAGCAAATTTCAAATCAATTTTGAGGATTTGTGTGTGTGTGGAAAGTTTGGCTTAAGTGTGGTTCTAGGGGAAAGGTAGCCGAGTGCTACCTTAAGTTTCATGACATTTTGAGATATTTTGTGTGTGCATTTGCAAATGTTGGCCTAAGGGAGGCACTAAAGCAAAAGCCATTGGATCATCCAAATTAGAATGGCATCATCTGGGGAGTCTGAATAAGCACAGCAAATTCCATGAAAATATTTGAGATATCTTGTATGAAAGTGGAAATTGTGGCCTAATGGGACAAATGAGGACAATAGCATGTCCCAGTAGCGTGTCGCTACTGGGACACCTAATGGACCCTTTGTCAACCTTCTGATTGATCCCTGACCGACAAAGGCTCCTTCCACCTTGTTCCACCCTCATCACCCTCACCCTTAATTGTTGTTCAGTCTTCTGAGAACCAGTCTAGAGACATTGCATCACACTACTGTATGTATGCCTAGCATGAAGCTAAGGCATACACCAATACACTAAATTGGTTTCGCACCACCACAGGCTCTTCTCCAGTAGTTCAATCCGAACATTCTGGCCCGTCTGGGAAGAGACGGCCACACAGCAAAGCACAGAACAGAACAGCAGAGCACAGCAGAGCAGTGGCTTGATCTGCAGGTGAGTTAAGAAAATAGGAGGAGGCAGAGAAGAAGAAAGGGGGAAAGAAGCGTAGAAAGAGGACGTGTCCGGCCTTGCAGGTCCCTGGTGGGGGCTTTCAACTGGCTGGACGCTTTGTCCGTCCTGTCAGCCCTAGGCAAACAAACCCCCCTAAAATGAAAAAAATAAAATAATAACCCCCGTCCGTTCTCCCAGCCAGCATCACACCCAGCCAGAGCCTCACTAGCAGTCTACTTGTCTGCTCGTCCCTCCACAGAGCCCTCACAAGAGATGGGAGGAATACTAAGAAAGCACGCATAGATTTTCTGCTGCAAGTGGGTGGAGGGAGTGAAGGGAAAGACTGGCGGAGGAGGGTGGTGGGGTTGACTGCCCACATCAAACTCCCCTCCTCTCTCGCCCTGCTCCGTCTTTTTTCTCCTCCTCTCCTTCTCATCTGCCTGGCTCTGGAGGGACCCTCTGTTTGTCAGCCAGGCAGTGGAGCGTCTCCCCCGCCCACCCACACCTCCTCCTCCCTGTTCCATGCCTCTCTTTTACCCTCTTTCTCTCTCTTTCTGCCGTGTTGTCTCTTCCTCTCCCTTCTCTAAACCTCCACTTCGCCAGTGCACACTTTCCTCTTATTCCCCTATTTACTGTATCTATCTATCTATCTATCTATCTATCTATCTATCTATCTACAGTATCTATCTATCTATCTATCTATCTATCTATCTATCTATCTATCTATCTATCTATCTATCTATCTATCTATCTATCTATCTATCTATCTATCTATCTATCTATCTATCTATCTATCTATCTACAGTATCTATCTATCTATCTATCTATCTATCTATCTATCTATCTATCTATCTATCTATCTATCTATCTATCTATCTACAGTATCTATCTATCTATCTATCTATCTATCTATCTATCTATCTATCTATCTATCTATCTATCTATCTATCTATCTATCTATCTATCTATCTCTTTCTTTCCCCTCTTTGACTGCAGTGCGCCTTAACCGGACTCTCAGTCACCTCCCAGTTTTAACCTCTTAAACCCTATATATACTTAGAGTAGCCCAGGGGTCTACTCTGTACTAGGCTTTCCTGTTTTGTTTTATTTACTACACTTAATATCTTCATATTGTGTGTCACAATGTGATGCATTGTGATCTTGACGATCTGCTATTTTTGTTCGTCCTAGGGACGCTTAGGGTTTGTGGTTAAAAGAGCCATGTTGATGTTACTGTAGTGTAGACATGACATTCTTTTATGATTTTTTCTTGCTTTTATTGATAATTACAGTGAAGATGGACAGGAAACAGGGAGGGAGCTGTAGCAAATGTAGTCATGAACGGGACTCGAACACGCAACGCGCTGTCAGGCCAGAACCTACAGTATATGTGGCATGCGCCTGGACCGATAGGCCAGCGGGCACCCAGAGACATGAGACATGATTGAGCATATGTATTTAACAGAGTGGGGTAGCTGTGTAGGCAAACTAGGCATACAGTACTTGGTAGCCAAGGAGTGGAAGAGATCGAGGGCATTCATTTGGCCCAGGAATTGGATCTAACAAAAACACAGCACTTATATCCAAATGGAGAGTGGGAAAGCTAAAAACGAGATAGTCTTATGAGTAAAGAACACAGCTTAAGAAGCATTTCAACCAGTGTGAGATTTGTAATGTTGTTTATGGCTGAATCTTAATGTTGTGATACCTAGCCTGGCTAATAAGCCAGACTCAAATCACACTGTCGTGTGGTATTTGAGTCTGGAGATGCTGTGTATGGATCTTGTTTCCTGGGGGGCGGGTTCAAACATTTTCTCTTTGATGCAATTGGTCAGAGCTACTGTCAGTCAAAGGTCTCAAGCATTGAACGTCACTGTACCAAAGCCCGCCCATATTGCATACCGTGTCCCGATTGGCCACACCAGTTCTCTGGTGTAGGAAATGGGCGTACAATTGAGCCTCTCCAGACCGTAATCCGCCGGCAGGCAATTCTTTTTTTGCCAACGGCTGATTCGGTCTGGCTTATTAGCCAGGCTATGTGATACCCACCATTGCCACTAAACAACAACCTCTGTGTGCAGAAAGAGGTGAATCTTGCTGTCCCCGCCAGGTTTTCCCATGCTGCATCCATATGCATGCTCTCCTGTTATTGTCTTATGTCTGTTACTTGTAAGGCAAGTGCCTGGAATCGACTGGGTCGGCCCTACACAAACATCTTATTCTCAACTGAAGAAGTGTCGAAAATGCTTCATCTTTGACGGCCAACACGGTCGTTCGATGAAGTATAAATTAGCCTTAGCCTCTGTCCCTTCCTCCCTCTCATCCCCTCCCTCCCTCGCTCCCTGCTTTCCATGGCCCTCTGCTGTGCCCAGTCAGCCTGAGCTGACTCCACACATGTGGGGAGATTAGAGGGAGAGAAAGCAGGGCTCTATTGATTACCGAAGCTGTGAGATGACAACTTTGGTCTCAGATCATCCTGTTTACAGCTGATACACAGCAAGCTGTTTTTTTTCCAGTTTTTTTTTTTTTGCTTTCAAAGAAAGGCAGACAATGAAAAAGGGAGGAGGAGAAGTAGAGAGGAAAATGAATCCCTTATTTGGTCAAGGCGTGGCAGATGTTTGCCTGTAATTGCATTGTATATCAGAGGCATGTATTGTACCTCTGTATTGTCCAATGGCATGTGTACCTATATTGTTTTTGTTTGTCTATTTCCTATAACGGATCAATCAGTGTTTCCCAAACTGGAGTCTGCTGGGCCTCCCTTGGGGGGTGCCAAAGGGTGAGGGGGACCCGGTAAGACGGTGGTGGTGTACAGTATGTAGTATGGCTTGACGCAGAGCTGCTAGGTCAGATTGCAGTGCATGCACTAGGCAGGGAAGAGGACGGTGAGTCACGGTGGCATTCGGAGGAGCTGGGGACTGGGGAGGGGGCAAAGAAAGTCAAAGTCATATGATTTGTCACACACATTACCGCAGTGAAATTTGTTCTCCGCATTTGACCCATCTCTTGGAGCAGTGAGCCGCAGCCGAGCCGCGCTCGGGAATCATTTGATTAGTAGATTTGACCCCCCAAACCAACCCTTTGATGCTGAGTGCCAAGCAGGGAGGCATTGGGTCCCATTTTTACAGTCTTTGGTATGACCCGGCCCGGGGATCGAACCCCGACCTCCCAGTTTCAGGGTGGACACTCTAACCACAAGGCCCACAGGGCACCAGCGGATGAAAGCCACTGCCTGTTCCTGCAGATGTGAGCCACAGCTGGGGTAGGCAGACCCAGAACTGCAGCACTGAGTAGTGTGGTGAAGGGTTGTTTTAGGGTGCTGGGGCTCACCGGGACTTTCAATGGAACACAACATGGCTACATTGTCAGGAATGTTCCCTTTCTTTCACAACACGCACAAACTCACGCCACCGGCCCACCCCTGCTACCACCAACTGATGACAAACACGATTGAACCTGACAACATTCTCGTATCTGTCAAGGCTTTTGCCAAACTAAACCCTGACTCTTTCTGACCATTGATGACCATGTTGGCCCCGATGCCTTGAAGTAACAGATACAGTTGAAGTGAATACCAAATCTCCAGTATAAATAGGCTCAGTCAAAGTTAGAATATAGAGTTTAGTAATGTTACAACTATAATATTTGATAATTACGAGAAATTGGGATTACTTTGACTAAATGCCTTATCCCTCGTCGAACATAGGATTACTTTGGATTACAAAATCCCTATCACCTCGACTGGCTCAATACTGTCTATATATGTTTTGTGTATTGTGTACTTGCACTGTATGTAATGTTGTAGTTATGTGTCTAAAACGAGATCCTGCATCTCAAGGGGCCATCCTCCCAATACAATTCTGACAAATTCTGTCTGACGATTACTCTTATCTATGCATCCTGTTTACAGCTGATACACAGCAAGCTGTTTTGTTTTTTTTGCTTTCAAAGAAAGGCAGACAATGAAAAAGGGAGGAGAGGAGAAGTAGAGAGGAAAATGAATCCCTTATTTGGTCAAGGCGTGGCAGATGTTTGCCTGTAATTGCATTGTATATCAGAGGCATGTATTGTACCTCTGTATTGTCCAATGGCATGTGTACCTATATTGTTTTGGTTTGTCTATTTCCTATAATATACTTTGACTAAATGCCTAATCCCTCGTCGAACATAGGATTACTTTGGATTACAAAATCCCTATCACCTCGACTGGCTCAATACTGTCTACAGCAGGGGTGCCCAAAAGGTAGATCGCGATCTACCAGTAGATCACAAAGGCTGTGCAGGTAGATCACATGGCATGCCCCTAAAGAGTATTTCATTTAAATATATTGAAGACAAAAAAACTATTGAAAAAAAAACCATTTCTCCCCCTCTATTTCCCATTCCAAGTGCATTTGTCTTATACTGTACAGAATGTAACACGAACTTTACTATTCCGAAGCCCCCTCAGGTACATATTTAAACTATTTTCAGCAATGGTATAATAATTGATTTGGTGGGTAGATCTTGCCGAGTTGGTAATTTTGAAAGTAGCTCTCAAGTCAAAAAGTGTGGGCACCCCTGGTCTACAGTATATATGTTTTGTGTATTGTGTACTTGCACTGTATGTAATGTTGTAGTTATGTGTCTAAAACGAGATCCTGCATCTCAAGGGTTCCATCCTCCCAATACAATTCTGACAAATTCTGTCTGACGATTACTCTTATCTATGCATTGTCTTGATTAACCGTGTGATATCTGTCGTCTCTATATTAGGGTTTCACTTTCACTCGTAACAGAGTATTACAAGTAGTACAACATTATCTTGACTTTTTCTTGACATACGTCTTTGCCAAAGCAACTGGGAGCCTGCAGGGGAGTGGGCATAATATACAGTAAGAGCCACATGCAGCAAGTTGCATATCCCTGGGTTAACCAGATGTGGAGCACTTGTCCTTATAGATTCCGTCCGTTGTCTTTGTGAATCAGTCTTATGGTGGTGCTGTCATTAGGACTGTGGACATTAAGGGCTGACAGTTTATCGACCGGCCTGCCAAGCCCTGTTAAACCCCCTCTGGCAGCTTTTTACTAAGACCAAAGCCTTCCTCTCTCTCCTTTATTTCCGACAACAAAGTTCCGTCCTTCCCCACAGCTATTTATCCAACTCTCAATTTACGTCTCCTTTCATTTCTTGCTATTGCTTCCGACTGTCTCTCTGCCCATGTACCTCATGTGAGATGCATGTGAATTTACGTCAGGTTGCCTTTTTCCCCCGCCATCCCAAGCACGCAGAGATCATTTCATGAATTGTATCCTTAAGGAACGTCAAGAGCCGCTCATTATGCAGGCGCAGAGTTCAAATTGTATAGCTGCTGTGATTCAAACATCATCTCACCTCCACTGTTTTCTGACTTATTTTTTTACCTGAGGTGCTGCTGAGGGAAAAATAGTGAGCAGGGGCAACAGGGAGGGGGTTATAGCAATAGGCTGTCTTAGACCACGTGTGTGTCCATCATGTGTCATGGCCGATCCTGGCTTTCATGTTCTGTCTGGCTGAGTCTCCTGCTCCAGCAGTCTCCGTTTCCTTCACTAAGAATCGATGTCCCTTAGAGGCGAGAGCACATGCTCTCTCCTCCGCATCTATCTCAGCTTAGCTCAGTGTAGCTGTGCTCAGCTTTCACGTTGCTGACACAGAGTCCTCAGCAGACACCTTCTCCCCTGCACAGGCTCAGCTGGGTTGCTGGCAGCTGTCTGTTTGGATCAAACACTTTACCCGGAGTCACCCTGCACACTAAAGGCCAGTGGGCTCTGCGGGCCCCCATGAAGGGGTCCCTGAGCAGGTTAAAATATATTGTAGGTCTACAGCAATATTTAAATGGTATTCATTCATTTAGAAAAAAGTTAAACTTTTAGTTAATGTTCATTTTTTAAATACACTGATGAAATTGCTGATAATCATGTTGTTTACGGCAATGTGTTACATGCATTATAGGCTTTGGTATGCCTGAACAACTTTGTTTGCTTGAATACCTGTGAATAACTGAGAATATACCTCACATTTGATCAAAACATGTCACACTTTTTTTTTTTTTTATTGCATAAATTCTAAAGCCTTCTATCAATAACTTCTAATTAACACTTTTTGCAAACATTTGTCTGCTGTTCCAGACAGTTATATCTGTGCAGCAGAGTTTGTGTGATTCCATCTTTACATCCTTCTGATGAATCCTTGAAAAGCATGAATTATTTTGCTATACATTTTGCGTCCCTATTCTGGGGGCGAACATTTGGCGAACATAGCCAATCTACAACGTGTCACAATTACACTTTGTGAGCTTGTAGATCAGCCTTTTAGGATAATTACTGAGGAGGGCGAATTATATGAAGATGAGGTTTAAAATCGACAAAGTCTTCCTTTAAGTATTTTCTTGGTAGGGTTGTCCTACCAGCACGCTCACACGCCCGCACACACGCATGCATGTAGTCCTTTCACATAGTATGTGCACATTATGTGGTGATGTGATGTGTGATGTGATGTGTGTGTGTGTGTGTGTGTGTGTGCGTGTGCGTATGTGTGTGCGCGTGTGCGTGTGTGTGTGTGTGTGAGAATCACATCAACATTATAGGATAGGCCTACCATGTGTCTGATTGGCTCCCATGCAGGCAGGTATAGTTTTACTGAGGTTAGAAAAAAACCACTTGTTAAGACTTGTTAAGGAACCTAGCAGCACGTTCCAGCAACATAAACACCTGAATGTTAAAACTGAGAGTGAACTCAGTAACCAGATTTGTCCACTCTCTGCAGAATTACAAATTGATAAATTAACGCTGATGATTTTACTGGGTACCGTCTACTGTCCAGTGATGGAAGAAGGCCTACTCACATGTTTTACTTAAGTAAAAGTATCAATACCCTCTTGTAGAAATCTGTCTGTTACAATTTACAAGTACAAGTCTGGTATTCAGAATGTAGCTTTGAGTAAAGTAACGTACAATAGTATTGGCATCAAAATATACTAAAAGTGAAAGTACTGATAAGTTAAAAATGTTTATTATTATTATTATTATTATTATTATTATTATTATTATTATTATTATTATTATTATTATTATTATTATCTAAAGTTATCATAAACTTTATAGTGGAGTAAAAGTACAATATTTTCCTCTGAGATGTAGTTGGTGGGGTAGAAATAAAAGTATGGAAATTGTAAATACTGAAGAGAGTTAAAACACCTCAGAATTGTATTTAAAATGACGTGCTTATGTATAAATGTCCATTTATACTGAAACAGTGCTTTCTAATTGAGTACCACAGACGAAAAACAGTCTAAGTCCAAATTTCAGACTGACCCCTCCACGAAAAGGCCTCGTTGTCCTGAACCCTTATCTATCATTTATACATTATGGATCAATAGTGTGGACTTAGACTGTTATTCGTCTGTGGCATTCAATTCTTACTCCGTGACCTCATGGAGATTTTTCTTAATCTGATACTGACTATCTCGTTGTGTCTCATCACATAAATAAACTTTTTCAACTTACACACAGGGAAGACTTCTGGCGTTAGTTTAACTCCCGAGAGCATAAAGATGGACCCGTAAGGGTCCATTCTATTGTGCACTATTGAGACGCCCGTGCGTTTGATTACCATGGGAACGAGAAAACGCAGTCACCAGGGCCACAAACAAGCCGGCTGTTGATGAAGACAAATGTGCAAACACATGTTGGCAGAATTGCTTTTTGGTTGAGCGTGATCGGCTACACTCAGGAGGGCGGAACCGCGACTCGTGATTTATAGTTTTGTGTTGTCCCTAGACCAACACTGTCTGCTGCCTCCCACTACTGTAATTACCACATGTGTCTATTAGAATAGTGCTGCTGCCCACCATGTATCACCTCAGCCAGGAGGAGAGGAGAGGAGGACTGAAGGTGGGGAATGGCACTTCTTCTCAGCAATAGTATTGTTATTCAAACAGTGTCCTCTGCAAAAAGAAAACACGATAGAGAGGAAGAGGGGGAAGCTAAAATGCACCACAGATGATGAGATAAAGGTCAGAAAGAA
Organism: Electrona antarctica; assembly: GCF_951216825.1. Lineage (NCBI taxonomy): Eukaryota > Metazoa > Chordata > Actinopteri > Myctophiformes > Myctophidae > Electrona > Electrona antarctica. The sequence continues at coordinate 40,452,790 of NC_136807.1, forward strand.
CCATAGTGAAAGGTTAGATGTAAAGAAAGGAATGATAAAGGCTACATACATACACCGTTCCAGCTTGTGGACAGCTTTATCTTTTTTTAACTCTATCTTTTGGACTACAGTGTATATATATAGATATGTAACTACGTTGACAAAGTGAAAACAACGCAATTTTTTAATTTAATGCTGACCATGCTATTTGATGTGCATGTTTTGGTGAACATAATTCTAACGATGCATAATTAACGCATTCCAATGTCACTCAACTACTGTGCAGCGTGTGCTTCTTCTGTAGCTTAATTGGCTCTATGATAACTGGAATATGGACTTGTTTTGCATAAGACTACATTTTAACTGGATAGAAAGAGATCTCTGCTGCTATATTACCTGGTATGTGTGCTGGTGGTCTGGATTTAGTTGGCTTTTGCCGTGGGCCTTTTAGCATCTCCTAGTGGGCAACCTGCCTGCTGTTTTTCAGCCCAATGAAAATTAATGCATTCCCACCATGTAGGCTATAGATTGACACAATCAATACCCGGGGAACCTTGACAGATGAAAAAATGTTGATGCTGCTTTCTCCTCCATTTTATAAGGGGGATTTTGTATTTTCCATTTTTATTAGGCATTTTATAGACAGCTGGGTACTTGCATATGTGCACACTGCACATGCCCATGCTTATAGCTTATATAGCATTAATTTCCACCCTATATTCTATGGCAATTGCTTTTCAAGATTATATTTTCTTTTTACATCCATATAGATCTATTTCAAAATGTTCAAAACACGTTCTACTGTATAACCTCCATATTTCATCTTTTTGTGTTTTTTGATGAATTAATGCCCTATGAAAAAATGTTTGTATTTGTATCATTTGTATTTGTATTTGTATCATTTGTGTAAAAGTTGTGAAAATAGCACATCTACATGCTGGCTGCCGGGTGGAGGCAGACAGCCAACCCACACTGGACGTTCCTCTCTCTTGGGGACACCAGAACCTCCGATCCATGGGAAGAGAAGGATGTCTGCCTGCCTCGCCATGCACCTCTGGGACTTTGTGGCCAGTTAAGAAGGGTTTACTCTACTGGGACAGTGGAAGCTGTGTAGTCGTGTACACTTTTTTATCGATTTAAAACAAACAAGTAAAAACACATACAACCCACACACAACAAGGTAAAATAAAATAACAACACAAAAGACAAAATCCCCAGAACAGGAAGCCAGGAAGCAAAAAAATCCACCAAAACTAAATCAAATCAGAACAACATGTGTTTCAATGTAATGTTTGTTTGAACCCAGGTCCAGGTGCAAGCACGGAGACACACAGGATGGAGGTTTATTTAGATAGGAGTGCAGCTGAGTGTAGCAATGGTGGATCAGGTGGGTCACAGGGTTGACAGCAGAGGTAGATGAGGCAGACTTCCAAGGTTCAGGTGGTCAGTGCAAACACAGGAGAGAAAGTAAGGTTAGTATTCAGAATAACACACAAGAGATATATATGTTGCTAGCCCGGGTGGAAAACGACAGACTAGGTCAAACAGAGACTGATTATCTGGCAGGGCATGAAGCGTTGACCCAGGCATTATAGATGGCTTGATTGGTCGCCTCCGCCTCCTGTCTTGGACCCCTGTCTCCACTCCTATAATTAGATGACAGAGGAGTATGGGGGGGATGGGGGTACAGTGGGTGTGGCAGTCATGACAAAATGTCTGTCAGGAATCCCAAATCAGTACTTTCCAAATAATTAATAATATTTTTGAGTGGTGCAAACCACTCCAACAACTGGCTTTGTTAGTACCCGTGTGTGTTTGTGCCTGTACGGGTGAGCATGGTTGCTATGGTTATGTGACATCACTGACATCACCGACATCACGTCAGAGTGATAATGAGAGAGAGAGAGAGAGAGAGAGAGAGAGAGAGAGAGAGAGAGAGAGAGAGAGAGAGAGAGAGAGAGAGAGAGAGAGAGAGAGAGAGAGAGAGAGAGAGTGGGGGGAGAGGGGAGTTGCACCACTCAGTTCACACGTGTGTGATTTTTTTAAATCTCCTGGTTTCCCCTAATAGATGGATTATTACCGTATGTGAACATTTTAATAAAATATCATTATAAAAATAGGCAGCAATTTTAACCATTTATCAATATTTGGTCTGTTTACATCTTTCCATGACAGTTTTGCCTGCAATAAACAGATATAAGAAATATTGCTCTTTTGGATAACAGTCTATACTATACTATCTCCTATAGACTCTATAGGAGAAAAATCACACCCGTGTGAAGTGAGGGGCGCTCTTATCGTCATACATCATCATACATACATCATCTCATTCCGGCCAATCACAATTTGCGTCCTCACCTTTGTCTTCAATGTTTGAGTTTACACAAACCCTCAAAGCTGGACATAGGAGGCCCTCAAAAATAAATCCATAATTTATTGTCTTGATAGTCTCGACTCTTCAACTTTAGCCTATAAGCTCTTTAAAACACGTTAACATTTATTTAGCTTTACTGGGGTTATATTGAAATGTTCACATAGCCAATTACATGGGTTTGCTCTTTGTGTCTGTGCCTCTTTGCAAGCACTTTCCCACTTGTTATTTTGTCAATTGGGTGGATCTATTTGTTATTGCGCTTAATGCCATTAATTTATGTTCATTTAATTATCTATTCGTATGTGGGGGGGAAATGATGGCTGAGAGGGGTATAACTGCAGGATGCACCCCCATCCCTTCTGTTGTTCCCCATATACCTATACGTCACACAAAAACAGCTCTGCCGCAGACATGCTTTGTAACTGTACCAAATCCAGACAACCATTAGTTTAAAAGAAAATGGATTCCTCCCCACACACACTTCTGTATTGTCACTGCCCTTGTATCTTACTGACTCACCTACCAGTGAGGAGCCCCCACCGGGAGGATGTTGTAGACTAGAGCCTTCGTCCTACTCTTCCCGCCCAGTACTCCCTGTGCTGCTGACGGGTGACGCCCCAGCCTGTGTAAGCTACTTTACTTTACTTTATTTGTTTATTTGGACAGGACAGAGTATATTAATGAACATTACATTAAAAATATAGCGTAAATACACCGGATTTGGCAGAGATGCTAATTTCCATCCGTAGTCCCCGCCTCCCCGGGCATTGAACACTAAACAAAACTGACATAACAAGACATGAGAGGACAGCATAAGCATTTCAAACATGGTAAAAGGAGAAAATAAGAAAAGATTAAAACTATTTCTAGGGTAGGCTAACTCTATTGTGGACTGACAGTCATATGTGATCACAAGACTGGTTGTTTTTTAGCCACTGTTTCAATTGTCCTTTAAAAGCTGTGAAAGTGAGGATCTCCTTCAGTGTGACAGGGAACTCATTCCAGTATGACAACCTTTGATGGAAAGAACATTTTGACTGAAGGTAGACTTTTGACCTCACAGTCACCCCTGAATACAGATCTGGTACCATAACCGCTGTCTCTCTTCCTGTGAAGGTATGTCTTTGCAGCTTCTGTTGTTAAATAGGGTCGGATTCGACAGACGTTTTTCAGATTGAAGTTGATTGTATACATGTTACTTTTGTATGTGTTTCTTGAAGGTCAGGTTTGAGTCCAAAATGACTCCAAGACACCTGAAATGGGAAACTAGTTCCAGTTCTTCTCCCTGTAGGATTACATGCAGTAGGCCTGGGCCGTGGCTCAGCGGTCCAGGCACCTTGGCTGGTAATCCAGTCTGGCAGTGTTCCGCGGGTTCGACTCCCCATCCCGACGGCCCTTACTGCATGCCATCTCTCTCCCCATTTCCTGTCAGCCTACTGTCTGTCCCTTCATAAAAAAATATATAAAATAAAGGCGAAACCCTTAAAAAAGGGATTACATGCAGTGACAATTATCACTGAATGATAGATTAGGAACCAACTCTCTGAGTTTGTACACTCTCTGAGTTTAATTAACATTGATTTTACAATATAAATTGGGGGTCCCAGAGATAGAAATACCATTCAATGGGGGTCCGTGGGCTAATTAGTGTCAATTTGGGGGTCCTTGACATGAAAAAGTTTGGGGACCACTGCAGACTATGACTAGACATGGAAGCCAAAGGTGCACCATGCTGTCCACACAGCTCATTTGAGAAAGAGACAGTGGCCTCAATTGATCTCCACGGCCATGAGCTCAAGTGGTTCAAGCCGAATTTGTGGGCCATTGATTTCTATGGCTTATTAAAGGTATGAGTAGCTTACTATACAGAGAGATGTGAAAGCAGGATTACCGGGAAATAGAGGTATTGATTGGAGGGAGGGTGTGGGGTGGGGACATAACAAATTCCACCAGCCAGAGAAGTGAAGATATACAACAGTGCTGACCGGAAGATGAAGAAAAATATTTTTGATGAATCACAGTATACCATGTCTGACTCACACATGGGATTCATGCAAATCTTATCCTTTTCATATATACTTCTGTAATAATTAAATGATTTCACTTTATAAAAAAAACATGCAACACACATAAGAAAACAGACGGTAAGAAATAAATAAAAATAATGAGCAGGGCACACAATCTTATCCAAATCTTTTCTGAGCATAATATGAATATTGCATTTTCTTTCTCTGATTAGCGTTATGAATTAATGCTGCTAATCTATCATCATTATAAAATATCACTCAGTATAAGTGTGTCAGGTGTCAATATAATTGAAAAGGGTTTAAACATTCTCTTTTTTTTTTGCTACAAATTATTTTGCATTGCAGTCGTATTTCTACTTCCACTGTCAACCAATAGGTGGCAGTGTAAGTCCATGTTTCGCTGTGTAACGGCAGCCGAGAAGAAGGAGTCCCGGAAGTAGGGAGCGGAAGATAATTAAGTGCGCAGCAGTCAGCTTGTTGTTATGACATTGGTCCGTTTGTTGTTGAGATAATGAATGTAACTGGATGAACATTTACAATTATTACCGCTACGTAAGTTAAACGCACTGCTCTCCTCGTGAATCTGTTACATAAAACGTTTCTAGATTTAACTGTCACAGCAAAAGAAATGCGGGGCTATTTTAACTAGCTAGAATTTGGCCTGCTATAGCATTATTATTACCAATGACTAATTTGTTTTGGTTCTTCTGTGGCTGATTTTCCTTTTTCTGCAGCAGTGGGGGGAAAATGTCGTCTGTGTGTTTAATCACGTTCACAACCCTGATTGTGTTCCTGCTGTCCGAGTATGCTGTTATTGCAGAGGCTAAGGTAGGTGTATCAATTGGCAGGTGTTCTTATAGCAGTGATTTACGTATGGGGGGGTATACGTATAAATAGTATAATACTGCAATGTAGATACTGTATGCTCTGTTTGTTACAAGTAAAAGTCCTGTATTACAAATTAAATGTATATTGGCAAATGTAGCATACAAATGTACTTAAAAGTGCCATATTAAGTAGTGTATTGTGCAGAATGTCCCATTCATAAATCACAAGTTAAATCAAAATGTATTTCAAAAAATATTTTGGAAATCTACAAAAGCTACAAAAGCTTGTAGCTCTGTAGCCGCAATTTGCAACAGTAGATTTAGTTTATAATGGATGAATCTAGAGTTACAATACCTCCATTGACAGCCCATTTATCCAAATCGAATTTCAGACGTTAAAATCACCAACATTGCAGCTGTAGGTCACACTTTAATTATCCTCTTTCAATCTGCAAAGCGTTTGTTAAATAAAAATCCACCGTAGACATGATGTTTATGAGCTACTTTTTGCAATTGCTCTGCTATTTTCAAATGGCCGATATGTATGTAGGCTGAAGTGGTTCTTGTGTGTTTTGTAAACAAAATCTACGAATTAACTATAGTACCGTTTTCATATAATTGCAGTGGAGTAAAAAAAAAAATATTTTCCTCTGAGATGTAGTGGAGTAGAAGGAAAACATGTAAATGCTGAAGAAAGGAAAGAAAGAAAAAAGATAATTGTATAATGGTTAATTTCCTCCCAATCCACAGAACTTTGAGGATGTGCGCTGCAAGTGTATCTGCCCGCCTTACAGGAACATCACGGGTCATATCTACAACAGGAATGTCTCCCAGAAAGACTGGTAAGAAGTCAGGCTGGTTTCTGTACAGCACCTTTAATAACCACAAAATCAAAGTGTTTCATATTAAAAGATAATAAATATTTTGGAATAAAAATCATACATACTGCATGTATACACCTTGTACAAAAGTATAATATACCCCTGTCGCCCTAGACCTTATTATCGGGAACAATAATATTCAGTGTTTTAGGGAAAATGTAATTATAATATAATAAGCACTGGTTAGTTTACTTCCTCTTTGGGCAGAGATGTTTGACAATTGAAAGTCATCCTGCGCTCTGGGTAGGAGTCAATAGAGCGTCGCAGTCCCGCACCCTACCAGGGCCCAGGAAATTATTCCCCGTTCATTTTCCTTTAAAGACCTTTTAAGCCTCGTACAAAGCCAACTCGAGTTGTGACAAATCATGACAACAAACACAATTTTTTCGGGCCGAACAAATAATTAGAAAAAGAAAATGGCAGGTTACAACGCTTTTTTTGTTGTTTTTCTTCTTTGTAATTATTTGTTCGGCCCAAAATGTTGTTTGTTTGTTTTGTGATTTGTCACAACTCGAGTTGGCTTTGTCCGCTGCGTAAACGTCTTTAAATAAATACTTTTTAAAAAGCCTATGGAGAAAATGAACGGGGAATTCACTTCTGGGTCTCACGTCGTCATGAAAGGGGGCGGGACTGCGACGCTCTATAGACTTTAATTCGTTCTCTTATCTAGTTAGTTCCATGGTGACTTGTACTTCTGTTACTGTAGGGGTTGAAGTTGTTGAAAAGAAACGGAACAGCATAGTTTTAGCATTGAACTTTGCACATTCGACTGTGACATTGCTGCTATTGATTAGATATGCATTATGCACGTTTCCTGCACACTTGTTCTGGAACTGCTGCATGTTGATAAGCTAATGTACCGGTCTAAGACTAGATCTCATATTTGTTTCACACTGTATATATTTTTAATCAAATTTATTTCTCCTCTTAATATGTTATTACATTTAGGATGTTACGATTTTTTGCGGAACAAGTTCCAACAACATTTCACTGCTTGTGCTTGATATAAGTTTGTGACAAATAAAACATTCTTGATTCTCGAACATGTGTCTGGAGTTTCGTGTTAATCGATTTGTATGAACTGCTATACTGTAGCTATAGTAGTTGCAATCTTTTGACCATGCAAGCAATATAATTATGGAATAACACAATTTCTGTTACCTACTGTATATTTTTGAGACTTGTTGAGACTGGTCAGTTGCCACTCTCCCCGGATGAGCAATTTCATTTATTTTTATGGACTTATCATTCCAGTACCTGCCTCCATGTGGTAGAACCTATGCCGGTACCTGGCCATGATGTGGAAGCTTACTGCCTGTTGTGTGAGTGCAAATATGAGGAACGCAGCAGCAACACAATCAAGGTACTACTGACTCCCATTTACTCTGAAAGGCTGCTTTCTACTTCTGTATACATTTACCTCGTGAGAGTGTACTTCCTGGTTAGTTACATGGCGGTGGCTCAGGGGTAGAGTTTCCAGATGGTAACCGCAAGGTCGCCAGTTCGAACCCGGGCTCCCCCAGAGTTGGTGTCGAAGTGTCCTTGAGCAAGACACTGAACCCCTAATTGCTCCTGATGTGCTGGTTGGTACCTTGCATGGTTTCCGCCGCCATCAGTGTATGAATGTGTGTGTGAATGGGTGAATGTAATGCACAATCTATGTAAAGCGCTTTGGATAAAGGTGCTATATAAATGCACCATTTACCATTTTATACATAAATTAATGCTGAGCACTTTACAGAGTAATCTGACGCTGCTATTAATCTTGTTTGTCTGGTTAGGCATTACATAAATCCCTGTTGTTTCCTTTATTGTACTTTCCAGTACTTTGGTTGCTTAAGTTGTAAACGTTCATTACGTTGTACTGTAGCTAAATGTTTGTGGTCATTCTTAGGCATATTCCATTCCATCCCAGGCTTGCTTTCTCAATGAGGTTTGGCCATTTGCAGTTTATGAACTTTTCCATAGATGTTGTGCACATACAGTAACTACCCAGTGAAACAAGCTTCAGCAAGTAATGTTATGCCAACAAAAGCTGTTGACTTGTGTCGGATTTAGATGGATGGATGTCTTTTAAATTATGCATCGATTAACACTAAACAGTTTCAATCTTAATTTTGCTTCCCACCCAGTCAGAAAAACACGGTCCTCCTAACACTCTACATCGCCACAATCACATGCTTTTACCCATGCTCAGCGAGGGAGCTGCTCATTAATTCTGTCCACTGTTTCCAATGAGTTTCTCCAGACCTTCATTTTTTATTTTAGAGGGCCATGCAAGACTACAGGTATCCAAACAATACAGTTGGATTGCAGCTGATGTTCCAAACGTTTATTTTGACAGCTACACCAGAGGAACCTTTTACCATTTAGGGATCAAAATGTTGTATTTTGTCAAATTGTTTTTGGAGCATCAGATAAGTTGAAAGCTTACTTTATTGTTTGGATAGCTATCCGGCCATGATATAAGTCCATATACATCTTGTCACACAGAGCAGATCAGCATCAGAATTATTCTGATTCTAGTGTGCAAGCAAGCAAGCAAAGTGTTTCCACATGTCTCCCCCCTTCTCCGCTCCCTCCATTGGCTCCTGGTTGCTGCCCGCACAGAGTACAATTCACTGATGTTGGCCTACAAAGCAACCAAAGGTATAGCACCCCCATATCTTCAAAGTCTGACCCAACCCTACAACCCCTGGCTGTAGAACCTGGCAGCTAGCAGTACCTTCACTAAAACATCCAGAACAAGTTATGGTCCATACGTCCCAGACTCTTCTCCCTTATGGCTCCCAAACTATGGAATGAACTGAACTCCCCATTGCAATTAGAAGTGCAGACTCACTCCCAGTCTTCCGCCATAGTTTGAAAACTGACCTCTTCAGACTCTACCTTAGCCTGTAGCACTTTCCGTAGCATTTGCCCTAGCCTCTACGACCTTGCAGCCTTATGCAAAGGCTAAAATATGTAATTTAGGGAGTGAAATTTATGTAGACCGATGCCAGATCAGTATTGATCTGGCATTCTATAGTGTTTGTAGTTTCAATGTACGGATATTCTACTGTTAGATGGATGATAGGTTCTTAGTTTACTTGTGATCCTAGATGACTAGTATTTCTATGCATTTGATGTATTACATTGTGTTCTTGCTTACTGTATATCGCCCTGGATTAAGAGTGTCTGCTAAATTCTTAAACTGTAAATTTTAAATTGACACAAATACTTGAAGCTGATGACACTTGAAAGTCTTGTCAAAAGATAGAATCCTGTTGTGACACCTGTCGTGTGTGTCAGGTGACCATCATAATCTACCTGTCTGTGGTGGGAGCCCTGCTGCTCTACATGCTGTTCCTGCTCCTGGTGGACCCCCTGATCCGGAAACATGAACCCTACACCCAGCCCCTGCACAACGAGGAGGACTCGGAGGTACGCGCAAACACAGACACACACAGAGGACGGCAGTGGCTCAGGGGTAGAGTAGTCGGTAGAGCGGCTGGATGGGAACTACAAGGTTCCCAGTTTGATCCCGGGCTCCCCCAGAGTTGATACACACTTTGATAGTGTAGACTATCAAAGTGTCCTTGAGCAAGACTCGGTTTCCGCAGTTTCCTCTGCCATCAGTGTATGAATGTGTGTGAATGGGTGAATCACGTAAATCGCGTTGTATATATCTAAAGCGCTATATAAATGCACCATTTACTTACACACACACACGCGCGCAATCGGTGAATAGTTCAGTGAGATGAGATATTCAGTTAACACGAGTATTATGAAGTACTGTCTTAAAAAGGTTACTGTTACTCCATAAATTAGAATCCAGCAGATACGCAGCCAGCAATAAGAGACAATGAAATATTGAATTGCATGTTTTCCCCTCTATGAAGAAGGAATCTATGAGCTCACGCGCCACAGTTCGTGAACCTTTTTATTCCATAGAGGTATAGTAGTTTGTCACTGAACTGACAGCTGGCAACGTTGCACGCCCATATACTGCGTTGATGCAGTTATCTGATCCTAGGTCGGCATAATCATAACAGACAGCATTTGACCCCGACCAGAGTGACCATGATAAAACAGACCTGTTCGGATCTCGGGTACTATCGGCTGCATAATTTTGGTTCTCGTGGAGCCGTGAACACCTCTACTGCACATTGGATCATGGTCCCATAGTCAGTTTAGTCAATAAGGGCCTTTCTCGGCCCCACCCTTCTCCCATTGTTTATATTATGTTTAGGATCCAAGATAACATCCAAGATCATGCAGAACACATCCATCAAAGCTGTGTTCAGACACAAGTCAGGTGTCAAACACAAGGCAAGTGTCTTGAATGCAGCCCCCTACCAGTAAGGGCATATGTCTACCCCGCCCGCTCACCTCCGCCCCATACCACCCCCTCCTGGTGCTGCGGCCATCTTGGATCCTAAACACAATATAAACAATGTGAGAGGGGTGGGGCTGAGAAAGGCCCTTATTGCCACCAAGGTGAGAGATGTTTTCAGTGTCTTAGGTCTTCCTCAGACTCTGTAAAGTATGTCTGTTATTGGGTAGACCACTTTTTTTTTTTTTTAACCAATATGGAATATTTCGTCATTTAAAATCCAACTGTTGTCTGCTTTTCACGGAATTCTCCATCAATTAATGTATTCTATCGATATGAAACTGTCTGAAAATCAACTTTTAACACCGACCCGGTTGCTAGGCAACGCCTTCGTCACCCCCAGCACCAGGAGACGTGCACGCGTATTCCATAGGGGCTCAAAGAGACAGAAACAGACTTATAGCATGTCATGTAGACAGCACAATAAGTGCATTATATGTAGTCATAGCACTTCATAGTATATATGTACAGCATAGTATAGCATATATGTATAGTTTATATGTATAGTGTCATTATATAGATATTTTCTAGTTATAGTTTATATGTATAGTGTCATTATATAGATATGTTCTAGTCACGTTCTTAGCTTACGCATGTTTCGCGATAAATGCATTTTACATATGTGATGTATTCCCATGCTTTTTGTTCTTGCTTAATGTAAGTCGCTCTGGATTAAGAGCGTCTGCTAAATGCCTAAATTGTAAAGCTTGTATATCTAGACTTGTATATATGCTATTTTTGAACATTTTTGAAAAATCTTGAAAGTGCGACAAGTATTGTTTTTAGAAGGCATTTGTAGAATCAGCCTCATGTTTGAATGTGTTAAAGTAACTTGCCCACGTTGACATTTGAGTGGTAAGTGTTCAGTTCCTGATTTAAAACGTGTGTGTGCGTGTGCGTGTGCGTGCATGTTCAGGAGATGCGTCCACCAGTTGACCCTGCCCAAGCCCGGGGCAATACCATGCTGGAGCGAGTGGAAGGGGCACAACAGCGCTGGAAGAAGCAAGTCCAGGAACAGCGCAAGACTGTGTTTGATCGCCACAAGATGCTTAGTTAAACCCTGCCTGTCTCAAAGCAGGGCTAGTGGAGGTAATCTCATCAGGCTCAGTGCTCTGACAACTGTCACCAGCTGCTGCATTGTTATTGTTGACACTACACAGTAAAATCCTCAGTGTTAGTTTAGTTTAAATGTGAGAGTATACACATACATTTGTATACTCTCAGAGTTACAAATGGTTAAAATTAACACAGATTTTACTGTGTTGCTGTTCCTTTCTCATTTCAAAGCATAGCGACTCGCAATCCATCACTTTATTCAATAGCTGCTTGTTGACAGCATGCTTTGAGCTGGTTATATTGTAGGGAGGGGACATTTTTGGGAAACAAATTAATTTGGCTATATTTTTAAGTGGTGCAATATTATGTATTGCAATATAAAAATAAAAAAGTGAAATAATTTTAAGGAAAATAAAATAAATGTTCTGGTCCCTGTGGGAGGGCAAATAGTTTTTAGGGGGTCGGGGGTTTTGCTCAGTGGCACTTCGACACAGACTGGGCGAGCCAATATAAAATGAATGTCAACAGCTCCATTTCGTTGCTGTTGAGCAGTATAATCTATTTCTATTTCCTCTTTTCCACCCTTCCTAACATACAGTACTTATTTCAAATGGTTGCTAAACAATTAAAACCATTGCCAAGATTTCTTTAAATCTATGAAGCAGTAATAGCACGCTCGCTATGTTATTGTGACATCGTGACTCAGACTGATGGGTCCAATTTTCCTTCCATTGCATCCTCACAGTGAGCTGATAGCAGACGTGTCTGTCAGTGGTGATAAAACAATGTTCATGAGACATGAATGATGAAAAATGAAAGCTGTAATTTGTGACTCGTTAGTAAGTTGTAGCTGGACTAACATAACACACTAGCACGGCTCACTGTGACTGTCAACAAGCAGCTATTTGGAAACCTTTGGTACTTCAATGGAAATGACTGAATTAATGTGGATATTTATTTGGAGTACAGGTTATGTATACTGTAGTGTACCACACTATCTGAGGTATTTGAAACCATTGCAGTCATTTCACCAAGCTTGTCAAACTGATATACACAGTAGGTTTGGAATTTCAACTTGTAATATTAGCACTTATTTGGCAGTTTAGGAAACGCCATAGAAAACGGCTTTCTCATGAAAGTTGAGTTTTACTTTATTGAATTATTTGTTTTTGTTCCATCGTCTTATCATTATTGCCTGAAGCTACGTCAGGGCATGTAAGCCGTACAGTATTTGTATGAATAGTCACTGGACCGGGTAAAGACAAGTGACCCTACTTTTCATCACTGATTTGCCAAACAATGCACATTCCCAAGTTAACCACTTAACCCGTTAAGACCTGAGACAGATTCCTTCTAAACCAGTAGTTCTCACAAGATTTTTCACAAATATCAAAATGACGTGCTGTGAGCTTGTATATCTGCTACTTTGGAAATGCCAATGCCAAAACTGACAAAGAGATGCTTTCCCGGTGTGAATGTGTTAAACCCTCTATATTTAGTAAAAGTGTCATCAGTTGCCAATTTCTTTCCTTCTACCCAGAATCTCACGTTCTGAGCTTATACAGTAGATCTGCTATTTTTGGCTAAGGGTTCAAGTGGTTAACAGCTGTATTTAATCATTGCCGTTTGTAAATTGTGGCTTGATAGCTTTTATTTATTGTTAAGCTTTATGGCTTTCAGCACATGTGTTCAATATGACTACCCTGTTCTACTGAATAGAATAGCCCCTGGTTTTCTGTTCCTCAAAGTAAGAAAGAAACCTACACTGGCCTACATAACTTCATGTCACACTCTGTGAGAACTACTGAAGTTTATCCATAGTTAGTTCATTATTTATAATGTTTGAAAAACACTTGCTTTTGGACATAATGTCATGTCAGTGATATGGCCTTTTTTATGTATTAACGTTTTTATCCGTGTACTTTTATTTATGTTTGTATCCTGAATCTGACCGGATTATTACATTGCACTGAATGCCTTTCGCTCATACCTATTAATTCTGCCTGATGTTTAATTAAAAATTCTGTTAAGGTTTCTCTTGCCTTGTTTTGTTTTAGGAGTCCTAACTGTGCTTGGTTACATTTGTTCATTTGTGTGCGGGTAGCTCAGTCCGTATAGAGCACTTGCCAAGGCCTTGATCACAAGGTCATGGGTTTGAAGCCGGACACCGCCCATTCAGCGTATGAGTAGCACGGCTTGGGTGCGGCAAGTCATGTGGTCAGTACGGGGAGCTGATGGTAGGTGTAGCGCTCCACCTTAGCAATCCATCTCACAGGGGTCTAGCCGCTTTGTGAAACAGGGATGACTGTCTGATACGACAATAAGCCTCTCCACATACCGTACGTACTTACTGTCCCATTTAGACCTGGAACACATATATGTTCTGCCTTAAAGTTTCAGAAAACATAAGGTCAGGATTTAGGAGTTTTTAGAATCTGCCTCAGGTCTACATTTGTACTATAAGTAGCACTAGATGAGCACTAGAGGGTGACAAAGTACATAATATGTTTGCTATCCACCTGCAGTTAATTGTACTTGCATGTGTGAGAATAGTAGAGTTGCACATCATTGGTCTATCAAATTTCTAAGTTAGTAAGTTGCTGCAGGATTGAGATGAAATTTGTTTGCAGTTGGAATGTTTTTAAGCTGTGCTACTGTACGTCATTTAGTTCTTATTTTGCACATAATGACTAACCTAAGAAAATGGAATCATGGAACTCTGACCATTTGGTTTAAATATGCTATGTGTTATTAGCTTACAGATAAGCATGTGTCACCTCCTATACACGTGATGCTGCCATCACCCCCCACCCCCCAATGAGGAGTTTCACCGAGAGGAGTTGGTGTGTGTGTGAAAGCACACACTATTCTCATTTCAGGCCCCTGGCCAACCTGAAGTTGCTAGTAGTGACTAGTGAACAGGTTGTCATAAAGCGCCCAGAGGATTCAAACCCAAGTCTCCGTGGGGGTATAGGCAGGAACTTTACCCCTGTGACACCGGAGTGCATGAGTTTAGAATTCTGTGGCCGGCATCCCAAGAGCTCCCTTTATCATTCCTTGATCTTAATTTTCTTGCCTGTCATTGTCATCATTTTCTTGCTTGTCACCCATGTGTGCTGCAGGGAAAAGGCTGATTTCTCTTTTGAAAGCGTGTTTGTGTCTATGTATTGACACAACACCCCCCACCCCCATTTTACCCCTTCCCTGTGCTCTTGCCAGCCACTGCTGCCCCCCCCCCCACCCCGGCTAACCTCTCTCCCCCACCTCCTAACCCCACCCTCTCTGCCATCCCCAAGCATGGTCTACAGTCTATATTTAAACTACCAACTGCTTCCCCTCTGACTCGGGGCGCCTATCACTTTTCCCTGGCTGCTGTACATTTGTGTCAGCCCTCAGTCGGGAGGAGAGACCTGTGGCTCTCTCTGTAAGTCAGCCGGGGGGTGAAAGAAGACCAGCTATAGGGGAGACACGGAAGTGGAGGAGGACGGAGCACCTTGACTTGTGGACCAAAAGGATTTGGAACCCAGGGGCCTTCACGGCACGGAGTTGTATCAGTATCTCATTTGTTGGAATATTTTTTTCTAGTGGACGTGTTTCTCCCAGGATAGGGGTTTTCCTAAGGCGGCATCAAGATGGCAGACGCCAAGCCGATGAACGAGGAGGAGTTGAAGAAGAAGCAGAGAGAGAAGCTGAAAAAGCTCCAGGCCACAGGGGGAAACCCTCGACCTGCCAGAACCCTCTTCATGTTTGGGCTGAAAAACCCTATCCGCAAGGCCTCCATCAAGATTTGCGAGTGGAAGTATCCTTGTCTTATTACACACACACACACACACACACACACACACACACACACACACACACACTTAACTGTAAACTAGGACATTTTCAGTCCTGTTGAAGTCCTTGATTTTTATTTGTTTTTCTCATTTTCTTTTTTAATATATTTTGTTTGGCTTTTGCCTTCATTGATAGGGTACAGTATTTTTTGGACAGGAAAGGGGGAGAGAGATGGGGGGGGGCGGGGGGGGAGACATGCAGCAAAGGCCGACGGGCTTGGGACTGGAACCCGTGACACGCCGGCTAGGTGGCCAGACCGCTAAGCCACAGAGGCTATATCTTGCGCCACCCCTTAACCCATATCCCTAAACCAATTTGCCATTTTTTACTATTTAAAAAAACCTTTTAAAATAGTTCAAATAGCTGATCTACAAGCTCACAGCGTGTAGATGTAATCGGCTAGTTGAACTATTTTAAAATGATTTTCAAAATAGTAAAAAATGGCAAATAAGTTTAGGGATAAGGGTGGTGCAAGATGGAGCCCTAGATCTGTTATCGGTTATCTGTTAAGAGATTAGGTGCACCTTGTAGAGGCAAATACTAGCAGACTTGACTTGGCAGGTTGGCTGGATTCCTCCAGGGCTCTATACTAAGTACAGTATTGTTGAAGTGGTTAAGAGTTATTAAAATCCTTTTATGATGTGCGCTGCTGAGCCTTTTAAAGGCGCAGGGATTTTCAGATCACTGAAAGATGTCACCTGTCTGTCATCAATATTAGCAGAGCTTGTACACAGAAAAGGTGTGAATAATGCCAGGTGGTAGACTGACAGCTGCTTTGTAGACCTGCTGTGATCAGCATGGTCAAGCTCTCCTTCGAAGGTCTGATAAGGGCCTCCCCCAGGTGTTAAGACTTTTGTTATGTGTGAGGCTGCCCCACGTCCACGTAAAGCATAACCCCAGTGTTTTCACTGTGAGCGCTGCTTAACCCCAATCTATTTACAGCTGTCTGACGGAAACTATTAATGAAAGCCCTTTAAGTTAGTGATAAGTAACCTGGCTGGTTGGCATTGTGCTTTTAATGTGGAAAAAAGCTGCTCTGTGAAGCCTGTTGTTTGCCTGTAGTGTGCCTCCTGTTGGGGGGTTTCCATCCTGTTTTTAGTCTGAGGTCCATTCCCACTTTAAGCCATGGTTATAGTTACAGTCTATCTGAAATAGATTAGGATATGGTGTCGTTATTAGTGTGGCATCTATATTCATAAATAATTGTGTAGAATGTGTTGGAATTGCCCGTGTTAATCTGGATACAGTGGTCTTCATAGCTTTTGAAGTCGGAAGATATTTTGATTCATTGAGCTTTAAAACCATGTTTTCAACAGACTATCAACTATATTTTTTTATCAGTTTTACTGGATGTACTATTAATTGTGCATTGTTTAGTAGTACTGTATGACCTTGAATTGTAGTAACGCACCACCAACTCAATATAAAGTTTTATTGTAGTGGTTTAATCACAACGCAGGCATTGAGAGCCAAGGGACGTCCCAGAGATAGAATAAAACAACCTGGAATACTTATAAATGTGATATTCCTTTCTCATAGCAATGCTGTTGACAGCCATTGGGGAACAACATGTCAGAGAGTGGAAATATCCAGTCTATTTTCTTGATAAGTGGAGTGTTTTTAAAAAGCCGTGGTCATATTCTGGGGCTTTGCAGCTGTCCTGTCTCATCACAGACGAGACATGATGCTGAGTTAGCAGGGAAATTCTATTAGGGTGCCCCCTATGGGTGGGAATTGACCTATACATTGGACAGCATTACACACACACACACACACACACACACACACACACACACACACACACACACACACACACACACACACACACACACACATACACATACACATACACATACACATACACATACACACACACACACACACATGCCAAGGCCTGCAATAGGAGATTGGTTGAGTCTATAGATGGAGTTTGAGAGGCCCACAATGTTGTTTGATAACAACACATGGAGCTGTTATGACACTATTATGATTTTAACTTTTTACCTCATGCAGACAATGAAATGAACTCACTCAGATAATGACATCATCATGGATCTAAAAATAACGTGTGCAATTGACACCTGCACATGTTTTTGGGGGGGTTGTGCATGTACACATTTAGACCAAATTTCAATGCACATTGTGCAGATCCCTAACTAATATTCAGAGAGAGGGGGAAAAAACTGCCACAAAGGCACTCCCTCAAGTCCATGCACTCAAGGTGGCTCATGTGCAGAACTAAAAAGAAATGTTTACACTGAGAAACTCCTTCCAGTTCAGTTTTGTATTCACCTTGTGTGATGTTTCGAGCTCTTTAGCCTTTCCTCCGACATACATTTTTGCGTAACATGCCAACATAAAAAAAGACAGTTACTGTAACAGATTTGCACAGGTGAAATGTTACAAAAAGAATAATTAAAATAAATAGCAGATCTATAAGCCGTCAGACAACGTGTTGTGAGCCTGTAGATCTGCCATTTTAGCTATTTTTGTGACACTGTTGTGTGTGACATGATGAAGTATTAATCAGACTAATCAATTTAGTTGATTTTGATTATAAAAAGTCAAGTAGAATTTATCTGCGTCAATTATTAACAACTGACCAATAAAATTGTCAATCTATACGCGATATTTCCAAAACAGTGGGCCGGGACCCATTTGTGGGCCACGATTCAAGTAAAAATAAAAATGTCTATTAGATTCATTTAAAAAAATAAAATAACATGTAAAATCATTTTATACATTTAAGAAATTCCATAAATTAAATACAAACTGCTATTGTCACTAGTTTTGGTCCCCGGGCAAGAGTCTAATATCTCTTTTGGGTCTCGACCTGACAAGTTTAGGAACCACTAGTCTCTTGAGAGAGACTGTTGACTCACGTCAACTAAAGAGGACACTGTTTCCTTTGTTTTGCCAATGGGTTTCCAGATTGGAGAGGAAATCTTGAAAAAACAAGAGGGTGGCTATTGGCGCACACGCCAATAGCCAGAGTGCCAATATCTTATTAGGACAGCAGGTAATCCAATGTTTCGGCGGTTAAGCCTTCATCAGGGAATCCATTTCCAGATTGGAGAACCACTGAATAGAATAATGGCTAAGGAGGAACTAATGTGTAGTTGCAGCAGACCTGTCCTGTGTTACTGTATGTTGTTGTCCTGAACCGCTTCCTCCTCCAGACCCTTTGAGATCATCGTCCTGCTGACCATCTTCGCTAACTGTATTGCTCTGGCTGTGTTCCTGCCCATGCCTGAGGAGGACAGCAACAACACCAACACCAACCTGGTACGCACGCATGCACGCACGCACGCACGCACAGTTTAAAGATGGAGTGAAGTGATTTTTGTACTTTTTCTGTTTTGCATGTGTCTATGGAGTTAACATTACTCTAAGACCCCCAGGTGTGGGGGTCTTCCCAGGTGTGTCTTCCCTGTGTATTTTTGGTTTCTTCCTGAAAGCCTTTGAGTCAAAAGGCCCAATCGAAATAACACCATTTTAGTGTCATCATAATCCTAACACCTCCCCTAACAATTCAATTCAATTCAAAGGGCTTTATTGGCATGAGAAAACATACCCTAACACCTCCCACATTATCATACAACAACAGCTGTGGGCGAGCTGGGCTGTGGTGCTAAGGTGAAAACCAGGCATACCTGTACTTAATGAATTGGTGGTTGTGGCCACATAAAACATAATTTTAACACTTTCTGTACACTTTTTTTGAATGAAATCTTCCTCCTGGTATAATCATAGTACCTGATGATCATGTTTTAGGGGGAGAGAAACACGGCACTCCATCTTTAAGTGTGAATCAGTTGTCTCTATTGGGGCTTCCAGTGTGAATCAGTTGTCTCTATTGGGGCTTCCAGTGTGAATCAGTTGTCTCTATTGGGGCTTCCAGTGTGAATCAGTTGTCTCTATTGGGGCTTCCAGTGTGAATCAGTTGTCTCTATTGGGGCTTCCAGTGTGAATCAGTTGTCTCTGTTGGGGCTTCCAGTGAAACCATTTGGAATTGTGGGTCCCATGACAACACAGCACACTGTATTTTTTATATTTAGGAAGCAACCAAATCTGTGAACCATGACATCCTGGGTCAGGGTGGCCCCATGGAATGTTATCAAATGTAACTTGTGTTCAACCTCCGTGAGGTGGAACAAATGTGATCACTGTGTGTTTTTGTGATACGTTTGTATGACATTGAAAGGATATTGTCAGTGGGAAGTCCCTTTTCTTTTTTGATGTTTTAAAATTGTGAAAATAGCCAATCTACAAGCCCACTATGCGTTGTGTGGGACACATTTATGATGAAAAGGTTTCCGTCAGTTTCCGTCAGATTCTATTATACCCAATGTTAAATATTGAAGTTCTCTATTGTCAGTGGATGGTTCGTACAGTGGATGTGAAGTCAAACTCTGCATATTAACACTATTAGCTACTGCAGTGTTTCAGCTGGTCACTGGTAAATCCCCATAATCTCCACTGACGACATGCTTCCACCCCCGTTTCAGCTCTTGTAGCCTTTATCCCAGAGCCAAATAATGGCCAAGGCTCTGGCATAATGCTCTGGCACAATGCTTTATTAGGTTGCTGAGTGACACCATGCTCTGGCCATCTCAAACATGACCTGCTGAATCGCATCATGTTTCAAAGTCATTTGCAATACGCAGGACCTGACTATCCATGCAAGAATCTAGGTTGAGAACGTATGCAGAAATGCTGGCAGACTAGCAATGGACAATATTTGCTCTTTACTTCATGCTCACGGTATGGGCATAATTGTGAATATTGTCATTAAGAGATGAAATTAAGTAGCTTATGTGTTGTTCAGGACTGTGGTTTAGTTTACCTCTACCCTCTTCCCTCTCTCTAGCTGGTTATGTGTCTCAGAACTGAATGTCTCCAACAGAGTAGTGTAAGGTTAGCCGGGTGGCTCCCTGGATGCTTTTGAAGCGTACCCTGGAGTTGTTATATTTATAACTCATAGGTGTGTGTATTGATGCTGTCCCTGGGAGTTAGAGAGTTTGGCTCAGTAGAGATCAAGACAATGGACATTTGTTTGAGCGACAATTAATACTGTAGGTTTTTCTTTTGTTGTTTTTGTGAATGGGAGTAAACATGTATTGTACTATAAGTGAGCACAAGATGCTTACTGTGAGCATATTTTATTGACAGAGGGAATTTGGTATAAAGCCAGACGGGTATCGTTCCTGCCATGAATGTATGGATAACCGGGATGACTGGAAGCAATGATGGAGGGCCCCTCTGAGGACGACCTAGAGAATATAGTGGTTATTTGCTTTTTGAGTGGTGTAAACCACTCCTACAACTGGCTTTGTTAGTTTACGTGTCTGTCTGTACCAAAAAAAATGAGCATGGTTGCTATGGTCACCCAGTTCACACGGGTGTGATTTCATTACGTCAGACATTACGTCAGACCACAGCTGATCAGTCTATATAAGACCTTACACCACTCAGTTCACACGGGTGTGATTTTTTTTGACAACATTGGTATCTGCAATTATGCATACGACGTGTCCTGGTTTTTAAGCTATGTAAGCAAACACTGTAAAATATTTTACAAATAGTAGACCTAAAAGCTCACATGCGTTTTTGAAAAAACATAGGGCTTACCTTACAGTAAGTGGTTAGATAAAATGCATTAAATGTTCTGAAATGGAAACTTTAGTCAGGTCCAAGTTTTTCTAATTGATTGGAGCATTTTGGCAACTTTGGACAAGATATCGGTCAAAGTCGGTGGCTCTACAAAGTCAGCATTGGCCTTGAACCCAAAGATCTGGCATCGGTCGGGCTCTAATATGTCATTGCAGAGGCTAAAAGGCCACGTACAGTATGCTGCTGCGGTTTTTTTTTTATTGAATATTTTATTAGGCAACATATAAATGCAAACAGCACAATGTACAGTCAGGCATTTTTTTTGTCCGAAAAAGGATTTCACCGAAGAAAGACCTTGCGGCCTTGTTTCCATTCGGGTCCCATCCACTCACACATGACATGAATAATAATTTAACACAGTAACAACAGTTGATATAACAGCAAATCAATTTCCTCTAAACATGAAATATACAGTATGTATAGGTTGGGGCCGAAGTTAATCGGAAGGGGATTATTAGTATAAAGAGGCTGGGGCGATCACCTCCTCTCCCTTTGACCTGCTGATAGGTGAATTTTTAGGCCTGTCTTGAAGGAAGCCAGAGATTTGTTTGTTTTGAGAGATGGGGGGAGGGCATTCCACACCTGGGTAGCAGTGCTTTGAAAAGTGAATTTGCGGTGGATGTTTATACAGTTGGTCTCGAGGAGGGCTACACTGGTTGATAAGAGACACGTGAAGTTTCACTTGGAGGTCTGTGACCCCACTTAGGGGGCCTGACCTTCAGTGCGTGTGCCAACATTTCAGCGGCCATGCACAGTCGGCCACCGCCTGCCCCTCAAATAGCATTTAATACACTCCACCCGTTACTTCACCATAACACACAACGCAATGTCAATTTGGATGATACAACAGAGCCAGTAAGTTGACCTACAGTTGGAGGCCATCGATATTGTCCTTTTCTTTTTGCTGAGGTTTGCGAGATCTGCGCAAAAGGACAGTTAACCCATTTTGGGCGGGAACCCCTTTTGGTGTTTTAAACTATGTTATAATTTAGCTATTGAAAAATAGCAGATCTACAAGCTCATAGTGTGCCACCGAGTGGCGCGCTATGAGCTTGTAGGTCTGCTATTTTTGAGGATTTAGAAGGATTTTTTTTAATTTTGAGGTCAGGCCTAAATGGGTCAAATGATAAGGGACAATATCGGTGGCACCCAACTGTACACTCCACGGCCAAATCTACCATCATATCAAATTTCCTTTGGACCTCATCCTGACCCCATTTCTTTACGAATCCTGCCACGGGCCCCAAACCTACCTCATCCCAAATCCCCCTCTGACTACTCAGTGTGTCATTCCAGAGATGTTAGGGGGTGTAACAAGAGCTGGGGGAGGATCCATTCCTCCACGTCAACCCCTGGCCAATGCAGTCATATAACTAGACAGGACCAAACAGCACCACCCTATGGATGCAGGCAGTTGCCAGAGAGAGTCACTCCACTCCATGTAACCCAGTATTACTCATTAAATATGACCGCTCATAACTTTTTTCCCACTACTGCAGAGCATACCACACATACAGTTATGGGGTCAGCCCTGTGTTCTTTCTGCCCTTTATTCCCTCAGGCAGGAGGGAACAAAGCGTTGAGGGAACGTAGGTATGCTCCGACAATTACCCCTCTGGGATTAATTTAACTTGTTCTTATCTTTTCCTCAGTAAAATGTATGTGTTTAGAGGACAAGTAGTCTAAGTGAGATTGACCAGGAATCTTAAATGAGGAGGAGAGACTGTGTAAAGTGTAAAATGGCCTTCCTGCAGCCAAAATGTTTTATCTTTTTCTTTTATTTTGTATATGATGGATGTCACTTTGAGAAGCAAAACCAAATTCCACAAGGTCTATATCAAACTTCCTGCTTACATGCTTCTCATCTTACCATGTTTGTACCATGTTTGTACTGTTGACATACTGTACATACAGTATGTCAACTGTGAAGGGAGAAGATCTGTTTTCCATAACAAGTACACAGCTCCAGTAAGCAATGGTACTGTGTTTAATGACTTTGGATTGCAACAGTGTTGATTTTGACAGTCTCTTGAATAGTTTTAATTTAGTTAGTCACATTTTAGTCACCAGGAATGTTTTACTAGTCTACTTTTAGTCGACTAAATATCATGATTTAGTCGACTAAATCCACAGTTGATTTAGTCGACTAAAATGTATTTTGGCGGGCCTTGATGCCGTCGTAATGACTGATTTTACACTTGCTGAAAATAGCCGATCTATACACAAGCTCACAACGCGTCACGCTGCAACGCATTGTGAGCTTGTAGATATGCAATTTTCAGCATGCAACCAAGTGTAAAATAAATGACTTATACTGGATCTCTTGTCCACTAGTCCCTTCCTAACATTTAGTCTAGATTTAATTTGTTGACGAAAATGTAATATAGCTTATGCAATTTATATTTCCATGTTGGGGTTTGCGTCAGTTAGGTCGGAAGGTAACATGGGGTGCATGGCCAAAAAGGTTTGGGAACTGCTGCTCTACTGTATACAGATGCACACTCACACAAACTCAAAACTGTGTGTGTTTGTGTGCTCCTTTTTTATTCATAACATTTTTTCATGAATTACAATACACTGCTAAAATACAGATGTATGTAGGTTATACGGGATTAGCTTTTTACTGAGTATTCGACAATCAGTGTCTGCATTTATTTCTGTGAGTCAGGCATTTCTGTTCAAGACCTCTTGGGCCCCGTTTAATCAGCACCAAGATCAGGCTAACAAATGGAATGAGTTTGTTGGTAGGTCGTAGAGGCTTCTTGTCTGCATCAGCCTGAACGCGGGAGTCCATCTCTGTTTCACAATGCACTAGACTAGAGCTTTTGGGAGTTGGATTGCTGAGGTGGAGCACAACCATACCACCATACTTACCAACACGACTTGCCCGCACGGCCCGCACCCAAGCCATGCTACTCATATGCTGAGTTGCCGGTGCCTGGGATTGAACCTATATGACCATGACGTTAAGTGCTCTACCAACTGAGCTACCTCAGTAGCTCAGTTGGTTCATGTGATGCTAGCAGAGCTTTCACAGAAGGCCTATTGCAGTTCTCTTGGAAAACGTCTCAAATGCCAAAGGTTTCTATGATGCTTCATGCTTTATTGTTCACTGTCTTCAGCATTTGGATATATTCCTTGTAAGTTTATGAGTAATATACAAATGATTGTCAACATTTGTTTCTGTCTTTCAGGAGCGTCTCGAGGGCATTTTCATGGTAATCTTCACTGCAGAATGCTTTCTGAAGATAGTGGCGTATGGGCTCATATTACACGAGGGGGCCTATTTACGGAACTGTTGGAACGTATTGGACTTCGTCATCGTCTTCATGGGGTAAGATGAGCTTTGGGCTGCACATCGACAGCCCTCTCCTCTAAACAGTCAAAGGCCATTCGGACAACCCTGGTCACCAGTGTTGCCAGATAGAAAGAAGCAAGAAGTTGCGAGTAAAATAAATCAACCTGGTTTATGAAAACAGGCCCAAAGTATATATTTTTGAAACATTTGAACAACGCCTGTGGACAAATAACATGGTTCTTATTAACATGAAAATGTTTGAGAACCACTGGTTTAAACAATCATCAAAAACATTGGAAGCAAATCCAAATAAGCAACCCGCAACTAACTACCAATATTTACAAGCAACTTTTTCAGAAAAGTTGCTTGTAAGCCACTAGAATTTCGCGGGCCTTCGGCCCGCTCATCCCAGAGTTGCGTTGGCCCGCGTTGCGATACAGAAGTCCACAGATACAGAAGTGCACAGTGACACGCGTTGTATGCAGCTGTTTTGTGTTGCAGCGCGCGTGTAGTGTTGTTATCCATATATGCGCCTCGGTTCGTCCCGTTTGTTCCACGCCAGGTGTCGACGCAGTCGTTGGCGCAAATTTCTTATTATTTTAACTGTGTATTTAATTGCGGCTAGTAGCACACATTTTTTTTTAGGAGCACGATGAAAAGTTATGAAATAATGTGTTTGAGGGCCCTCCTATATACAGCTTTAGTCCCCACACGTCTCAATATTTGCCATTGACAAAGAACAGAGAAATTAGGTCGAAATGCCGCTAAATATGACGTAAATTAAAATGTATTATATATATATGTTTTTTTAATTGAATGTAAATACTTTACTTATAAAAAAACCTGGCAACCCGCACCCCGCGGTCATTTTCCGCTAACCGGAGCGGTGCTCCCTAGCCTGCTGGAGGGGTTCACATCATCCCATGCAGCCTCGAGAGGAAAAAGAAGGCAAATAAATGCAGCCTTGAGGCTACCTCCCAATGTGGTGTTGTGGAGCTTGATCACCTCCTCGTCCTCCTTTTCTCCCCAAATTGGCAATGCCACATTTTTTTTTAGGAGCACGATGAAAAGTTATGAAATAATGTGTTTGAGGGCCCTCCTATATACAGCTTTAGTCCCCACACGTCTCAATATTTGCCATTGACAAAGAACAGAGAAATTTGGTCGAAATGCCGCTAAATATGACGTAAATTAAAATGTATTATATATATATGTTTTTTTAATTGAATGTAAATACTTTACTTATATAAAAACCTGGCAACCCGCACCCCGCGGTCATTTTCCGCTAACCGGAGCGGTGCTCCCTAGCCTGCTGGAGGGGTTCACATCATCCCATGCAGCCTCGAGAGGAAAAAGAAGGCAAATAAATGCAGCCTTGAGGCTACCTACCAATGTGGTGTTGTGGAGCTTGATCACCTCCTCGTCCTCCTTTTCTCCCCAAATTGGCAATGCCAATAAATGCAAAAGTTGCCTAGTGTGAATACTTCCACAGCCTAAGTAGTAAAGGAGAAACTATCAGTGTTCTCCGAAATCGGTCAATGTTTGTCAACTCAGCACGTGTTGACAACGCATATTAGTAAACAGAAGCCGTATGTGTGTCACACCAAAAGTGGTGACCTATAGAATCCTGTACATAGAAGCATCACGCAATCGTCTCCCTCCCTGTGTGGGTCACGTGGTGGGCTCTGAGCAAATGGGAGAGAGAATGTAGTGTTGCCAGGTCCGCGTATTGTAAGCGAGTGGTAGTGTGTGTAAGTAGCGTGTTGAATGGCATTTTTTCGGTGCTTGTTTTCATAGACGTGGCAACAAATTAGGCGGGGGTGTCGGTGCTTGTGGCGTGTTTGTGTTTATTATTGATATTGATATTGATATTGTGTGCGAGTGTGGACGGGAGCCGGCTGTAGTGGCAGTGCGATGACAATTGTTACGCGGCTGGTGTCGAGTGTGGCCGTGCGGCGCGACATGAGGAGATAGGGAACCAACGACGCGGAGGGTAAGGCTGTGTCGTGTTAGTGTGTTGTTGCAGTGTGTGTTGCAGCGTGTTGCAGCGTGTCAGTGACGTAGTAGCTGGTGCCTTTTGTTCGTGTGCGTGCTTTTGGGCACATGTTTTCAATTGTAATATATAGGATAGGATAGGATAGGATAGGATGTAAGCCATGACTGCTTATAATAAGCAGTCATGGCAACACCGCTGGTCACACCTTGACCAAATAACTATATAATTTATTTTCAACTGAAAAGTTGATGTCTTGCCCCTTTCTTTTTTCTCTCTACACCAAATCTCTTCGGCAAAAATAGTTGCTCGGCTAACTTTTCCAAACATTCGCCAATACGCACATACCCCAAATGCGAGTATAGCTTTGTTGTGTTTTTTTTTCTCTCACAGCCTGTTCACCTTTGCCTTGGACACCATCAACATGATGATCGGTGTGCCGTTGGAGAAGGGTGGGGGGTTCGACATGAAGGCCCTGAGAGCTTTCAGAGTCCTGAGACCCCTACGTCTAGTCTCTGGAGTCCCCAGTAAGTATCTGCACCTCAATACAGTACAGTACTGCAGATACTAGTGGAAGTGCTTAAAGGGATACAGTATTTCATTTTCAAACATGTTTGAGGGTAATTTTAACGTCTACTCAGGCTTTTGTGAACATGCACCCCAGTTTGTATGTTGCTTGATTACATGACAATATCATGGAGTTTGAAGTTACAATGGGTTTGTATAGGAAGGGTGCGTGTCTGATCAAATTAATATCACATTTATACAGAATCAAGCAACTTAAAAACTGCCTGGGTGGGTGCTCAACAGCTCACATAAGCCACATGTTAAGAGTACACGTTAAAATGACCCCAAACATGTTTGAAAGTGAAATATCCCCTTAAGTGTGTCTGTGGTTTGTATAAATATTGAACCATGAGTACTGTGTCTGATTGGATCCATTGGAACACAGGTTTATTTTGTCCATTTCTTGAAAAGTATCCGTTTTGGACATGCAAGGTTTCCACTTGCCAGGCAGCGTCGATAAGTAAGTGCGTTCCACTGTTCTCCTCCAGGTCTGCAGGTGGTGATGAACTCCATCCTCAAAGCCATGCTTCCTCTGATACATATTGGTCTACTGGTCTTCCTGCTGGTCACCATCTACGCCATCGTGGGCTTGGAACTCTTCAAGTGCAAGATGCACAAGACCTGCTACTACACTGGCACAGGTACATGAACATGGGCACAGTTAGACACCGTTATGGGCACATGATAATGCAGTGGTTCTCAAAGTGGGGGGAGGTCCTTGAGGGTGTTCCAGGGGGTGCTTACTCCACTTAGTTTGACCACTTTAACCTTAAAATAGTACGTCTACAAGCTCACAATGCGTCATGAGCCTGTAGATGTGCTATACAAAAACAAAATACATTTAAAACACTAATATATTTTTAATAATAATGGATTGCATTTTATAGAGCTTTTCTATTAAAACATTTTAGTAACACAAATCTTGTATGGGGGTCCCTGGGACTGCCCATTAGTCTGACTACGTGGACTGTTCAGACTCACCTCATGGCTTCCGCGTGCGGTTAGGTTAGGGACAGGGTTAGTACCATGGGAATAATGAGGTGCTGTTAGGTTAGGGACAGGGTTAGTACCATGGGAATAATGAGGTGCTGTTAGGTTAGGGACAGGGTTAGTACCATGGGAATAATGAGGTGCTGTTAGGTTAGGGACAGGGTTAGTACCATGGGAATAATGAGGTGCTGTTAGGTTAGGGACAGGGTTAGTACCATGGGAATAATGAGGTGCTGTTAGGTTAGGGACAGGGTTAGTACCATGGGAATAATGAGGTGCGGTTAGGTTAGGGACAGGGTTAGTACCATGGGAATAATGAGGTGCGGTTAGGTTAGGGACAGGGTTAGTACCATGGGAATAATGAGGTGCGGTTAGGTTAGGGACAGGGTTAGTACCATGGGAATAATGAGGTGCTGTTAGGTTAGGGACAGGGTTAGTACCATGGGAATAATGAGGTGCTGTTAGGTTAGGGACAGGGTTAGTACCATGGGAATAATGAGGTGTGGTGCGGTTAGGTTAGGGACAGGGTTAGTACCATGGGAATAATGAGGTGCGGTTAGGTTAGGGACAGGGTTAGTACCATGGGAATAATGAGGTGCTGTTAGGTTAGGGACAGGGTTAGTACCATGGGAATAATGAGGTGCGGTTAGGTTAGGGACAGGGTTAGTACCATGGGAATAATGAGGTGCGGTTAGGTTAGGGACAGGGTTAGTACCATGGGAATAATGAGGTGCGGTTAGGTTAGGGACAGGGTTAGTACCATGGGAATAATGAGGTGTGGTGCGGTTAGGTTAGGGACAGGGTTAGTACCATGGGAACAATGAGGTTCTGTTAGGTTAGGGACAGGGTTAGTACCATGGGAATAATGAGGTGCGGTTAGGTTAGGGACAGGGTTAGTACCATGGGAATAATGAGGTGCTGTTAGGTTAGGGACAGGGTTAGTACCATGGGAATAATGAGGTGCGGTTAGGTTAGGGACAGGGTTAGTACCATGGGAATAATGAGGTGCGGTTAGGTTAGGGACAAGGTTAGTACCATGGGAATAATGAGGTGCGGTTAGGTTGGACAGGGTTAGTACCATGGGAATAATGAGGTGCGGTTAGGTTAGGGACAGGGTTAGTACCATGGGAATAATGAGGTGCTGTTAGGTTAGGGACAGGGTTAGTACCATGGGAATAATGAGGTGCGGTTAGGTTAGGGACAGGGTTAGTACCATGGGAATAATGAGGTGCGGTTAGGTTAGGGACAGGGTTAGTACCATGGGAATAATGAGGTGCGGTTAGGTTAGGGACAGGGTTAGTACCATGGGAATAATGAGGTGCGGTTAGGTTAGGGACAGGGTTAGTACCATGGGAACAATGAGGTTCTGTTAGGTTAGGGACAGGGTTAGTACCATGGGAATAATGAGGTGCGGTTAGGTTAGGGACAGGGTTAGTACCATGGGAATAATGAGGTGCTGTTAGGTTAGGGACAGGGTTAGTACCATGGGAATAATGAGGTGCGGTTAGGTTAGGGACAGGGTTAGTACCATGGGAATAATGAGGTGTGGTGCGGTTAGGTTAGGGACAGGGTTAGTACCATGGGAATAATGAGGTTCTGTTAGGTTAGGGACAGGGTTAGTACCATGGGAATAATGAGGTGCGGTTAGGTTAGGGACAGGGTTAGTACCATGGGAATAATGAGCCATCTGACTAATAATGACGCAGACCTGGCGAAAATATTTTCAGATGGGGGTCTGCGGCCAAATACATATTAATTCTGCGGTACTTTACCACTTTGATAATAATAATAATCAACATCCACCTCTGTTACTATTACCATCATTTCCATCCTCATCATTTTCCCTGTTGTGTTAGTTATCATTGTTGTACAACCAAGCTAAAGAGAATCAAGTTAAAGAATACAGTACCAAGAGACTTACTATATGGCTTATCCATTTCCATCTTCTAGACATCTATGCCACAGCAGAGAATGAGCTGCCGGCCCCCTGTGCCCAGGCTGGAAATGGCCGCCGCTGCCTTATGAACGGCACAGAGTGTAGGGCGGGCTGGGAAGGCCCAAACAACGGCATTACCCACTTTGACAACATTGGCTTTGCCATGCTCACCGTTTTCCAGTGTATCACCATGCAGGGATGGACAGAAGTGCTCTACTGGGTGAGTGACAACTACCCTTCAATTTACAATTACAATTTACAATTTAGGCATTTAGCATTTAGCAGACGCTCTTAATCCAGAGCGATTTACATTAAGCAATAACAAAAGCATGGCATACATCACAAACTTCAAACTTCAAACTTCGCTTCCTCAAATTAGTTTGTGGTAAATAGGAAATCATTATTCCTTTCCACTTGATTTGTGTACTCAATTAAGGCACATACAGTAAATTCTTGCCATTCCTTATTGAACTCAACTGAGGATTTGTAAACTTTTAGATGTGATTGTGGAAAACAAGAGTTTGGAAATCAGTAATATCTGTAACTGAGAGTAGTAGTGACCCACTTTTATCTTTCAGGTGAATGATGCGATAGGGAACGAGTTTCCCTGGCTCTACTTTGGCCCACTTATTCTAGTGGGCTCCTTCTTTGTGCTCAATCTGGTCCTGGGTGTGCTCAGCGGGTAGGAACTCTCTCTCTCTCTCTCTCTACTGTAGTTCTGCCACAGAAAATGTTGAATCACGTTGACCACCATCCCTTTCTTGCTAACTAGAGAGTTTACCAAAGAACGAGAGAAGGTGAGGTGTCGTGGAGAGTGGCAGATGTTACGAGAAACTCAGCAGTTGGACGAGGACCTGCACGGCTACATGGAGTGGATCACTCATGCCGAGATCCTGGATGCGGACCGGGAGGGTAAAGGACACAATAAACCCACATTAAACCCCTATGCGTCCAGTCTCCAGTGTCCCCCCCCCCTTCTTTATCCCGTCTCTGTCTCTCTTAGGGATGTATTCATTAACTTCAATCTTTCTACCTTTGTCAGGTCTCCTGCCGTTGATCGGTTCCGATGATGAAGCGGACAGCCTCTATGGCCTGGAGGACAAGAAACTGGTTTACTACTAGTGAGTTTGGTCCTTCATTCACATAACCAGCTAAGCCTTACGTTCACTTAGTTGTACGACGGTGTTGAGTGTTTGTTTTTTGCATTGACATTCTTTGACATTTTCGTTCATGACTATTGTGTAAATGCATCTCTACTGTGAACCAACATATGGTAATATTTCATATTTACTTACTGTCTCTGTGTAGTCGCCTGGGCCGACGCTGGAACCGTTTCTTCAGGATGAAGTGTCTGGTTTATATAAAGACCAAGGCCTTTTATTGGGCAGTGATATGGCTGGTCCTCATCAACACATTGTGCATAGCTACAGAACACCACAACCAGACTGCTGGGCTGACAGGTTTTCAAGGTTTGTTATCATTATCCTCTATTATTATTATTATTATTATTGTCTTGTTATTATTATTATTATTATTATTATTATTATTACACTCTTGGTCCAGCCGACCAAAGGCGCGGCTGCACAAATAATTTTGGGGCAGGCCCGTCTAGAGTTTATATGGACAGGTATCAGTCAAAAGGGAAAAAAACGGCGGCCTGATGATGTCATAGTGATGTCATGAGACCTGTGCACAATAGGCTTTCCCCATGTATGGGGATGATGATGTCATAGTGATGTCACAAGACCTGGGCAAAATATATGGGGGCTTTCCCCGTGTATGGGGACTTTGAGTGACGAAAAACGCCCCATATATGGGGATTTTGAGTGACGAAAAACGCACGATTCCATAGTTAATAATTATTATTATTATTCTGTTTAATTACCTTTCGAGCTTGTGGATCTGGTAGTTTTGATGCTTTTGTGTGAGACTGTATTATGATACACTTCTGGTCAGACGAAGGAGGAGCCAGGCCTGGACACTCCCACAGTGCCTCTTAGTGTCACCAACATCTCATCAGCCATCTTCCCCATTGACTGTCTCTTAGTCTAGCAGGAGACAGTGGGGGCTGTAGCATGCCACTTGGACACAGGACAGAGACAGTGGGGGCTGTAGCATGCATGCCACTTGGACACAGGACAGAGACAGTGGGGGCTGTAGCATGCCACTTGGACACAGGACAGAGACAGTGGGGGCTGTAGCATGCCACTTGGACACAGGACAG
The DNA here is from genome assembly GCF_951216825.1 of Electrona antarctica. Lineage (NCBI taxonomy): Eukaryota > Metazoa > Chordata > Actinopteri > Myctophiformes > Myctophidae > Electrona > Electrona antarctica. Next base: position 40,484,827 of record NC_136807.1, read on the forward strand.
AGACAGTGGGGGCTGTAGCATGCCACTTGGACACAGGACAGAGACAGTGGGGGCTGTAGCATGCCACTTGGACACAGGACAGAGACAGTGGGGGCTGTAGCATGCCACTTGGACACAGGACAGAGACAGTGGGGGCTGTAGCATGCCACTTGGACACAGGACAGAGACAGTGGGGACTGTAGCATGCCACTTGGACACAGGACAGAGACAGTGGGGGCTGTAGCATGCCACTTGGACACAGGACAGAGACAGTGGGGGCTGTAGCATGCCAATTGGACACAGGACAGACAGTGGGGACTGTAGCATGCCACTTGGACACAGGACAGACAGTGGGGGCTGTAGCATGCCACTTGGACACAGGACAGACAGTGGGGGCTGTAGCATGCCACTTGGACACAGGACAGAGACAGTGGGGGCTGTAGCATGCCACTTGGACACAGGACAGAGACAGTGGGGGCTGTAGCATGCCACTTGGACACAGGACAGAGACAGTGGGGGCTGTAGCATGCCACTTGGACACAGGCCGGGTCGCCTGGAGGAGGGTGTCTGTTATAAGACCCGGAAACACCCAATGATTCCAGGTTTACAACACTGATGAAGCTGTGTCCACTGTCCAAGTTCATGCATCAGTAGATGTATAATTAACTGATCAAGTAGGGCATTAATCTACGAAATGAAATTCTGCCTGACAGCAACGATAGGCAGTTTGTAACCGCTGCATCCCGTCTCCATCTGCATGTCATCTTCCCCGTCTCTCCTCACCAGATGTGGTCACCAGGATGCTGCTGGTGTTGTTCTCCGTGGAGATGTTCATGAAGATCTACGCGCTGGGTCCCAGGACCTGCTTCATGTCCACGTTCAACCGCTTTGACTTCTTCGTGGTGTTGTGTTCCATCCTGGAGATGATCTTGTTGGCCATCGACGCTGTGTCTCCACTAGGCATCTCCGTCCTCAGATGCGTCAGGCTGCTGAGGTTCCTCAAGGTCACCAAGTAAGCAACCTGCATCTTAAGCAGCACAACTACATGTTCTGTATTTGTCTCTACTTTGTTTATTGGGTATTTATTGTATACTATACAAAGTTATTATACAGATAATATTGCAAATTGCCTTAAGCCCCATTCAGACCAAAATAGCCAATACATTAATTTTTATTTTGTATTAGCTTCTATAAGCTTGAAAATAAAAAGCGTGCTTTTTTCTCCCTATAGCTCAACTTTGACGCAGATTTTAAAAGCTGTGTTCTAACTTTCAGCTTTTAAAAGCTAGCCAAACAGCATGATCTGAGTAGGCGGGGATTTTCTCATGTATGTATGTATGTAATATTAATGATGATTTGGCAAGAACATAGCATATTTTTGGAAAAGAATAAAAGTTTATATAATCAACAAGTGATGGGTCAGTGAAAACTTTGCATTCCGTGACGGGCCCCTGGCTCCACCCCAACTCTCTACTACTACTCTACTAATACGACAATCGGACACTCCTTTAGATGTCAATCTTAGCCAATCAGGATGGAATATGAAGAATCTGAGAACTCATTTCAACCGCTTGTATCTGCGACATTATTCTTTCGGTGATGACCTACACTTCATGACCATAGGTTGCCAGGTTGGCCTAATACAGATCAAACTGGCGGTCCTTGAAATGAAGAACTTTGAGAGTCACTGTAATGATGCCTAGTTTCAGTCTATATATACTCTGGTAACGCCTCTCTCCTCACTCCCCAGACACTGGAAACCTCTCAGTAATCTTGTGGCCTCCCTCCTCAACTCTGTGCGCTCCATCGCCTCCCTCCTCCTGCTCCTCTTCCTCTTCATCGTCATCTTCGCCCTCCTGGGCATGCAGGTGTTTGGGGCCAAGTTAAATTTCCTTGACCCCAAACTCAGACGCAGCAACTTCGACAACTTCCCCCAGGCCCTCATCAGTGTATTCCAGGTGAGGGACTAAATCAGTGTTTCCTAAATATAGGATTCCATGGTTTTGTTATGGACCGGTTTTCATGGGGCGCGAGTAAATATTCATTATTTTTGTTCTTTGTTTTACCTTTCCTACAAAACAAAACAAACAAACACAAAACAATATATATAATGTTTTCTTGCTAAATGTATTTTTTTTCCACAATTCTTGCAAAAATAGACTCTGTTTAGATTATTTAATTATTAATTCAATATTTAATTTGTGTAAATTGTTCTTATTGTGCATCTTATTATTTTTGGTGTCTTACAATCCTGCAAGGGATGGGTCACATTCATCAATCCATCCATCCATCCATCCATCCATCCATCCATCCATCCGTGCATGCATGCATGGATGGATGGATCCATGCATGGTTTGTTCATTCATGCGGAGTGCATTTGTTCTGTGCTGCACTGCTGCTAATTTAGTACGATCTCTCATCCATGTTGTTGACACTTTCCCGTGGCAGGTCCTAACAGGAGAGGGCTGGAACACCATCATGTACACTGGCATCTTAGCCCACGGAGGCCCTGCCTTCCCTGGCATCATGGTCAGCATCTACTTCGTCATCCTCTATGCCTGCGGCCACTGTATCCTTCCTGTGCAGTGCAACTCCTAACAGTGGTTACACTGTAGCACTAAGAAATCAACTCTACCAGGAGTTGAATCATTCATTCATTTCAGCTGCTCCGCCCCCTTCCTATACAAACCCACCGTAACTTCAACCTCCATTTTAACCATGATAGATTCATCGAAAACACCCATCCTTTTTCCTGGTGACTGATACTACCCTCCTAATACGTGAGGTGCCCATGTTGTTTTATATAACTTTTTTCATTTACACTGAATCTTTTTTAAAACACGGGCACCTCACGTATTAGGCGGGCATACATCTGGCCAGTTCATTGGTACTTTGCATTCCTGCATCATTGTTGAGTACATCTATATGTACTCGATTCTACAAATGTCTTCTAAAAACAGTTTTCTGACAAACCTATGTTGCTATATCAGTGGTGCTAAAACCTTTTCATGTCTAGGACCCCCAAATATGTGTTTGGCCCATGGCCCATTTTTTGATAGCCAACCAATGTGAGATATATATATATATATATATATATATACAGTATATAAAAAAATCAGAAATTATACAGATGCTTTCCCATTTTGGGTTAATACAAAATAAGTAGTACTGTGGTTGTTCTCTTACACCAGGGTCTAAATTTCTCTGTATACATTGAGAAATTTAGACCCTCGTGTGAGGAAAAAAGTACTGATGGTGCTGATGGTGTGGCGCTCCACTTCTGCAATCCATCTCCCACAGTCCCACTGGGGTCCAGCGAATTGTAAAGGTGATAGACTCTCAGCTGATACCGACAATAAGCCTATCCGAAAACACAAAGGTGTGAATGGTCATATACAGTGGTGTGCCGTCAGGGCCAGCAAGGCCTTCTCTGCTGGCCCACTTGCCTGATGCAGAAATTAAAATTTATATTTTATAATAAGTTTTTATTTTTAACAAATATTATATCTATAATATTATATATAATATTATATTTATTTCGCTGCCACTGCACTGTTTCTCACTCAGACAGGCTGGATGCTCTGCTTCCATTCTGTGCAGGTGCAACAGCCCTTGTTTTTTTTTAACCAATGAGATTATTTCATTGTGTTGTCTCCGGGTAAAATTCTCTACCGGGAGGCCTGCAGAAACTCCAGTGAATCCCCTTGCCGTTGAAATGAATGGGATCAATATAGAGATTGACAGGTTCCTTAGCCAATCAGATTTCGAGTTTTTCCTGCTGGGCGTTTTCTTTCATGTACCAGCGCCAGCTAGCTGGCCTTTGGTGACGTTAACGTCTTGCTTGGATCCCATCACTGGGGGAAATATTGTCAAATGAGAAAAGAGAACTGGGTTTTCAAACTTTCTGCGCGAGTTCCCATATGTGGGTTGATTGAAGAGCTAAATAGATTTAACTCACAAACAAACGCGGAAAACGGCTGAAGGAGGAGAATAAACAGATTTAGTGGTGGATTTACAGCATTTTTCGAGAATGAAGGACTTCAAGAAAAGCTTGCAGGGTCGACCATTGGTATGATGCAGGCAGCCATGGTAAGGATCTTTATATAATATTTATATACATGCGATCGCGATGCGACGCAGCTTATTGATGATTGATCGTTTTATAGGCTATGGTTGTGGACTTCAGGACTTGTGGTTGTCCGTGCTGACAGTGTGTGTGTGGCCGAGTCTCATTTGGTTGTGCGCTGCGGAGCCACTTGAGTGTGTGTGTGTGTGTGTGCGCGCGCGCGTGCATGTGTTTAGTCCCCGCCGGTGCAGCATAGCTGGGATATTACAGAGCCTGATGGTTCAGTTCCACCAATTTTTGCGTGGTTTAATGTTGTATAAGAACATATGACAGGTTGTTGGGGGGGGGGGGGGGGGGGGGGGGGGGTTGAAGGCCTAGTTCATTTCGGCACGGCCCGCCACTGGTCATATAACGTTAATATTAAAAAGTGATACCAATAAAGAACTGAAAATATACCACGTTAATTCCATTGATCCAAGTGGGCACACAAAGGATTGATTGATTGTTAAAATAATAAGTAAACATGCTCTGAAATGCACATGGTCCACTCATATGACTGAGGTCAGCTGGGTAGACTAGGCGGTGAACGCTTTTGAAATCTTCAAGTAGGCCCTGATCCTCCAGCCTTTTTATATTGCAGTATTGATCCTTTTTTTTTTTTTTTTTAAGATTTCTTTTTTGCGGCTTACGCCTTTTATTGGTTTTTGAAGGGACAGACAGTAGGCTGACAGGAAACGGGAGAGAGATGGGGGAAGACATGCAGTAAAGGCCGTGTCGGGCTCGGGAGTCGAACCCGCGGCACACTGCGACTGGATTACCAGTCGGGTGCCCAGACGGTTACGCCACCGCCTGGGCAGTATTGATACTTTTACTTAAGTATTTTTCCTGAGCTGGTTGCAACCAGATATCCTCCTCAACGTGTTCCTGGCCATCGCCGTTGACAACCTGGCCCAGGCTGAAAGCTTGACTGCAGGCCAGAAGGAAAAGGACGAGCAGAAGTTGAATAAGAAGTTGTCGAGGTAAAGACAATGTGGACTTTTTAGATATGAGATACTAGTTCTTGATGGGTTTCACATGAACCCCAGCGTGGTGGTTCTGAAACTTTTTCTAGTCATGGACCCCCAAATTGATAATGTGTTTGGCTGCAGACGCCCATCTGAAAAGGTTTTGTACCAGGGATGTTTAAGAAAATTTAAAAATATATTCAAAAAACGATATTTATTTTTAAATAGCAATTTACAATTTACAATTTAGGCATTTAGCAGGCATATACAATAGCCAACATATACATTGATAAAGTGGTTCAAATGATTGTGATTGTGCTATTTTTGCTGTGGACCCCCTAGAACCCTCCCAAGGACCCACTTTGAGAACCACTGCCCTAGTGTCTCTATTCTGAGGGCCAACATTTGGTCAAAATTGCCGATCTACAAGCTCTGCAATTTCGTTGATGATTGGTCTAGAGCAGAAAAAGGAGGGGGCTTGTAGAGAGCCATACCAAATGGTTCCATTTATTAAATTAACGGTGCTGTAAGTGATATTTTTTGGGTTAAAACGTCAAAGCTCTATATTTAGATTCTAATAATTGTTATAGAGCGTTTGTTCAGTATCAAGGGTCTCCCTGCCTCTCCTATTTAGTAAACGGTAAAAATAATTTCATCCAATCAGGAGAGACAACCCTAAAAAGATAACTTTAGGGTTTTCGTTCCAGTTCCAGTTCTGTCTGCTCATTCATTCGTTTTGATCACCCGGCCTGAAATCACATTTTCGGTGTACTAAAGAGCTAAAGAGAACGGAAGACCTGTGTGTTACTGAACAAACGCTAGTTGGTTGCTATCAAAATGTAGAGCTATGTACCAGTTATTTTAAGAAAATGCACAGCACCTTTAACACTCAGGATTTTACAGTGTTTGTGTCAAGCTCCGCTCTCCTGTCTCCATGTTAATTCCTCCAGAAAGATACCTGAGACAAAGGAAGAAGAGAGGGAGAGGATAGCTAAGAAACTTGCAGAGAGCAAGAAAGTTGAGAGCATGCCGACCACCGCCAAGGTTAGTACAGTATACAGCAGTTCTCCTTTCATACACTGTTAACTCTGAGCACCACCACACTATCCTGACTGAGTGCTAATTTAACTCTGCGTGAGGCCCCTTTTCCACCGGGGTTGAACCGGTTTAGTTATTTTCCCCCGCCTAATATTGAACCAGTTCAGAGTGTGTCCACTGAAAATGAATTGGTTACTGCAGAGCCCTAAAAGTTGGTTCAGAACTGGAACCAAAAAATGGCCACCAGTTCCGTGAAAGCACCTAGGTTCCAAGAATCTAGAACGGAACCAGTTCTAGAACCAAAGTTATTTTGGTGGAAAAGGGGTCTGAGAGAGTACAAATGGAACCATGCTTCCACTAAGCTAAGCTCTCAGGAGTTTACATACCTGTACTGCACTTTCACATTTATTAAAACATCAGGTTTTCCATGCAATGTTCCATACTTATACGGATGCTTCTTTTCAACTTTCAGCTAAAAATCGATGAGTTTGAGTCCAACGTGAATGAAGTGAAGGATCCCTTCCCCCCGGCAGACTTTCCAGGTAAAAAATGAAAATGAGAAACAAATCCCAAACTCCTTTGTTACCGTCACAAATTCTGAAGTCATTAACCCAATAAAATCGGATAAGTGTCTGTGTCATTTTAGATTTTTAGCCACCTTAACTATTTTTTTTATACTTTGGCTATTCAAAAATAGCATATACAAGTGAGTAAGATATACAAGCGTTATACAGTGCGTCACTTCGTGGCACGCACTTCAAGGTCCCTGGAACAAAATATTTTGAAATGTGAGTCTGTGGCCAAATACATATTCTGAGGGTCCCATTTGACATGAAACAATTTGAGCACCACTGATATAAACATTTTTTTTCTTCAGAAAACGTATTTAGAAGACATTTGTAGAATCGGCTTCCCATTGTAGGGATGGAAGGGGCGGGGAGACCTTTGTTAATCCCATGGAGGAAATTCAGTTTCAGCTTCACCAAGCTGATGGCTGCTCAGACGTTCATTATAAAGGGAGGAGCTCAACTTGGACACTCATGCATGAAGGAAGGGTGTGTAGAGCCCAGGATCACATATTGATAATTGACACAGGGGTGAAAAATGGGTTACCAAATTGTGGGATAAAAAATAAATAATAAAGGGAGGAGTTAGGGGGTTAAGTGTCTTGCTCAGCGGCACTTCGACACACAGACACGCGTGGGCTGGGAGTTGAACTGGTGACCTTCTGATTAGCAGACAGCAGAGCCATCTAATAGAAGAGTTGCGATATTGAGGGGGCAGAAAACGCGCGCGAGCCCATAGACGCCAATGCATTCCGTAAACTTCCGGTTGTCCCCATGCTCAATAGAAGTCTATGTAGGAGAGCCGCCATTGGACTGGCCCCATGAAGTGAACGGAGTTTGCGTAACTCTGTCTTACTCTATGGCTCTGGCAGACAGCCTCTCTACCCACTCCTCTGGTTGCAGTTATAATAATAGTAGCATGTCATTATTATTAGACCGGAACAGTTAATTCCCTAGTGCATTTATAGTCAGAGTCTAAAGTTAGGCTATTTTCACATACTCTGGCCACTACCATATACAGCCTACTACTGTACAAGTCGCTATTGGGAATTACGTCGTTACCTTTCCAAGAATCAAGATGGTTTATTTGTCACTCACTCACATCCAGTGAAATGTATATTTGGCTTTCTATTAGTTTCTCTGGTCTCTGTGATAGTATAACAGGCTAATCAATTAATCTCAGTGAGCCTGTGCCAATAGAAGAATATTCACCATAGTTTTGAACTGCACAATATATTCGTACAGTTTGTATAAATTCTGAAAACCTGGAAGTGAGTTTGCAATGGATTCCCTCGCTAGATTCCCAATGCTGTTTTTTTCCCCATAGGGTTTTAAAGTGTATGCAGAGAATAAGATCTGTGGTTAAAATAAGCCTTAGGGAGTTTCAAGTTTTGTTGTAAAATGTGTTAATTTGTGAAAATCATCTTGTTCAACTAAACATGTCAGTATGTGTTTGGTGCAGAGCTTATTGTTCTCTATTTAATACCCAATGTGACATTTTTAATTTGAAATGTGTTGTGAGTGAGAGCCCCATGAGGCTTCGTATGCACATAAAGAACAACTGTGCTGTGCTCTGCCTGTGTTTCATGGCCGCCCCAATGCTTTTCCAATGGAAGTCACGTGGTTTGACCAAACACTTGTGTTTGATTGCCCCCCTCCCCCATCACACACAACTGTTTGGTCAAACCACGTGACTTCCATTGGAAAAGCATTGAGGCGGCCATAAAACATGGACAGCACAGAGCATGTTAGTCTGATATGTGTGTACGAAGCCTCAGGGTTCGTCCTAATTCATGCTCCGTCACATGGCGGCGTCATGCGCCCAAAATAGCCGACCTACAGTACAAGCTCACAATGCGTCGCAATCATGAAACAAAGTATGAACAGTGCTGGACTAAGTACACAGAGTTTTTAAGGAGCAATATCACAATATGAATAGTAAACGGTATTAACATTTTTACTAAAAGTGTAAAAGTACAAGTATTGGCATAAAATATACTTACAGTACCAAAAATTTAAAAACAGCAAAAGTAGAACCTTTAGAGCGTGCAGATCTGCTATTCTTTTGTGTGGCGCTGTAGTGTGATCAAGTAGGGCATTCATTTACAAAAAAAACACACAAAAGGTTGATCTAGGGATTCTAGGAGGTTTCTGCAGCGTTATGTAAATGTGCTTGGTTACTTTTCCACCACTGAGAACAGTATGAATGGGGCTTTGGCCTTGTACCAAAAGACTGAACACCTGCACGTCATACTCTGCACCGTCCGCAGGTGATGACGAAGAGGAGGAGCCAGAAATCCCCATTAGCCCCCGTCCTCGACCAATGGCTGACCTGCAGCTGAAGGAGGAGGCGGTGCCCTTGCCTCAGGCCAGCTCCTTCTACATCTTCAGCCCTACGAACAAGTGAGTGTACTCTACCCACTGCTGTGAGTCCAGTACATCTGCTGTCCCTATTGGGCATGTCTTTGCAAGCGGAAAAGTTTCAGAAACTGTTCATAAAAAGAAGCTGAAAAGCTTGTTTTTTGTATTTTTGTTCCAGCCAGTTAACACAGGTGTGATTTAAAAAAGAATAATCTTTCAACAACTTTGTGTATTTAACTATTAAATTATAAGTTGAATGTTCTCAAATACAAACTTTAAGTTCTCTAAGTCTTTTGTTGCAAATTTACTTTACACAAGGATACAGTGAACTTAAAAAGATTCTTGAAACGGTCGCGGCATTTGCAGACAATGCAAACAGTGCACAACCATTCATTGTACTGGAATAGAATTAATTTGAGTGTGCGTTTGTGTGGATTAGGATCCGCAAATTGAGCTACAAGATCATCAATGCCTCGTCCTTCACCAACTTGATCCTCCTCTTCATTCTGCTGTCCTCCATCTCGCTGGCCGCAGAGGACCCAATTGACCCCAAATCCCCCAGAAACAAGGTGACTGATGTCCAGGGACATCTCCATAGAACCCGTTTTGTAATTGTACTCTTTAAATTGATCACAATGTAACTGTGTATATTAGACGACTAATATTGTGTATGTGCCCTTCCTCTCAGATCCTGGGCTATGCTGACATCGTCTTCACCACAGTGTTCACCATTGAGATCATACTGAAGGTAAACCCAGCATGGAAGACGGTTTAGTTTTAATTGTCCCTATTTTGGGAATGTCCTAGGCGAAAGGTTATGCATTAAGTTATCCACAAAGTTCAATATCAAACATTCAGTTGAAAGATATGGCTACCATGCAGACATGATGGTCACTTGTTCTCATGTTTTTATTTATTCACTAATACTAAGAATGTGATTTAGAAGTGAACACAGGCCAATCGTGTTCATATAGATATAGAATGTGATTTAGAAGTGAACACAGGCCAATCGTGTTCATATAGATATAGAATGTGATTTAGAAGTGAACACAGGCCAATCGTGTTCATATAGATCTAGAATGTGATTTAGAAGTGAACACAGGCCAATCGTGTTCATATAGATATAGAATGTGATTTAGAAGTGAACACAGGCCAATCGTGTTCATATAGATATAGAATGTGATTTAGAAGTGAACACAGGCCAATCGTGTTCATATAGATATAGAATGTGATTTAGAAGTGAACACAGGCCAATCGTGTTCATATAGATATAGAATGTGATTTAGAAGTGAACACAGGCCAATCGTGTTCATATAGATATAGAATGTGATTTAGAAGTGAACACAGGCCAATCGTGTTCATATAGATATAGAATGTGATTTAGAAGTGAACACAGGCCAATCGTGTTCATATAGATATAGAATGTGATTTAGAAGTGAACACAGGCCAATCGTGTTCATATAGATATAGAATGTGATTTAGAAGTGAACACAGGCCAATCGTGTTCATATAGATATAGAAGACGCTCTACAAAACCGAATGCACGATGGTGGATTCGAAACCCCAAACTCTGTGCGGTGGTGGGCATTTAAACCCAAGCCAGTTCATGTGTTAGTAACTGTACAGTACTTGTATCTGACCAACAGATGACAGTGTATGGCGCGTTCATGCACGAGGGCTCCTTCTGTCGTAACTCCTTCAACATCCTGGATCTGATCGTGGTCACGGTGTCCCTGCTCTCAATGGCAATGGAGTGAGTTCAAGTTTTGACACATAGCCACAATTTCCCTTTTTACCACATATTTTGCACTTTATTTATTCTTTAATCATAACCCAGCCTTGTGAACTACAGTAGCAATATCTCAGGAACGCTTTGAGGGAATTTCATGAAACTTGGCAGAAACCTACACTTGGACTCAAGTTCCAGGAAGTAGGTGGTCAAAGGTCGAAGTATCTGTGACCTCACAAAACATGTTCATTAAATTCCCTCAAAGTCGTCACTATTGAGGTTTCTAGTACTGACTACTGGACACCAACGATATATATGGCAACTTGTTGGTGGAGTCATACATGGCACAACCTGAGTGTATTGTGTATCTGTGTATCCACACGTCCCAAACTCTTCTCCCTTCTGGCCCCAAAACTGTGGAATGCACTCCCCGTTGCAGTCAGAACTGCGGCATCACTCCCAATCTTCCGCCGTAGCCTGAAGACC
>NC_136807.1:40501055-40518555 GCF_951216825.1 Electrona antarctica
GTCTTTTAGTAGTAGTTTTGTATCTAATCAATGGTGGAGAAATTGAGTTGTATTAATGCTATAGGGATTGCATTGCTTAACAATTGATCAATATTTTATTTGCCTGCTCTTATAATATTCCCTTTGCCTAATATAACATGATGCATAATTATCATCTGTTCATGACATTTTCACAGGAGTCAGATCCTATGCAAGCCATCGCGGTAAGCCAAAATTGCATCTGTATACAGTATTTGACTTTACCATTGATTTGCGTTGTCCGTACCATTCTTAAACCCTCTTTGTCTCTTTTGCTCACAGAGCTCTGAAAATGCTCAGGTGTCCATCACGTTCTTCCGACTGTTCCGTGTCATGCGTCTGGTCAAGCTGCTTAATCGATCGGAGGGAATCCGTAATCTGCTGTGGACCTTCATCAAGTCGTTCCAGGTCCGTCAAGCTGTTATCTTAATCAGCATCATCGTTACCGTCAGTCTGTAATGCCAAGTTCAGCTGTTCACTGACCCATACCTGTGTGTTGTCTTTCTGCAGGCCTTTCCTCATGTAGCACTGCTCATCATCATGCTCTTCTTCATCTATTCGGTGGTTGGAATGCAGGTGAGGTCTTTTAAAAAACTATTTTATGTTCATGGAGGAACATGCTAAAAGGGAACTGTGAACTGTATCTGAATGATGAACAGTATACATGTCTATTAAAGGCATGTTTTGTCATTTACTTTAAGATGTTGCCCTGCCCCGAAAATAGCTGATCTACGAGCTTATAGCACATCGCGTCGTATTGCATCACGACGCGGTGTGAGCCTTTAGATCGTCTATATTTTGTACTTTGTACGAGAAAGTATAAATCGGGATTCACTTTGCGGTTCATGGGCGATCCTCCTGTCGTCCTCGTGTGTCCATGAATGCATGAAAACTCAGCCTTTGTGTGCTTGTTGAATGAAGCGTTTCTAAATGAGACTTTTAATGTGCATCGCATCAACCCTTCAGATCTTTGGAAAGATAGCTCTAGTGGACGGCACCCAGATCAACCGCAACAACAACTTCCAGTCATTCCCTCAAGCTGTTCTGATGCTATTCGGTGAGTCTGTGGGCCAGGTTATGGTTGTGGTTCAAAGGTCAAACGCTGAGCCGAGACTTCACACTTTGTGTGTGTGTGTGTGTGTGTGTGTGTGTGTGTGTGTGTGTGTGTGTGTGTGTGTGTGTGTGTGTGTGTGTGTGTGTGTGTGTGTGTGTGTGTGTGTGTGTGTGTGTGTGTGTGTGTGTGTGTGTGTGTGTGTGTGTGTGTGTGTGTGTGTGTGTGTGTGTGTGTGTGTGTGTGTGTCGACAGGTGTGCTACAGGGGAGGCGTGGAACGAGGTCATGTTGGCCTCTATGTATGGGAAGAGGTGTGACCCTAAGTCTGACTTCCTGCCAGGAGAGGAGTTTGCCTGTGGGTCCAACTTTGCTGTCTTCTACTTCATGACCTTCTACTCTCTCTGTGCCTTCCTGGTGAGAACTGGTTGGACATGCAGTCCTTATTTCATTTATGTCATGCACCCATCATTTAATACCAAGTAATAAAAGACGTGTCTAGGAACTGAACTGATCTCAGTTCATCATAAACTGTATGGTACAGTATCTATATCTGTCTTGTCTTTGTGTTCCCCTTCACTTCACCCACAGATCCTCAACTTGTTCGTCGCTGTCATCATGGACAACTTTGACTACCTGACCCGTGACTGGTCTCTCCTGGGTCCTCATCACCTGGACGAGTTCAAGAAAATCTGGGCTGAATATGACCCTGACGCCACGTGAGTCTCAGGTCTACCCCACGTAACCACGCAGACATACAGAGATGCAAGCATAAATCAACCCCATGTTCCCTTTTTATCTCCTCTCCTCCCAATCTCACATTTCCTCTAGTTCTTCTTATGACCTACATGTATATCTGAGACCTATCTCTTGGATCTAGGTCATGTTTTTTCTGGGTGTGTAACCCAAGCTGATTCCAGTGCATGTCTTTCTTCTGTACAGCGGTGGATTGGTACTGTAATGTAATGTGTCTCTCTTGGCTCTAGGGGGAGAATCAAACATTTAGATGTGGTGACTCTGCTCAGACGCATTCAGCCTCCACTTGGCTTTGGCAAGTTCTGTCCTCATCGTGCAGCCTGCAAGGTATATACGGTAGTCATACATAAACCCAATGATCCAAAAATAACACCCCATTCATGTTAATGGCGTGTTACTTTGTCCACGTGTAGAACTGGAAACTCATAGGAGTTTGTGGATTTTCTGATCAAAACTCTGGCAACACAGAAGTCATATTTTCAATATGTCCAAAACAGTATTTAGGATACAGACACCCTATTTGATCATACTGCGACAGCGACACACATAAGCATCAAAAGTAGCAGATTGACAAGCTTGAAGTGAAACGCGACGCTTCGCAACACATTTCGAGCTTGTGGATCTGCTAATATTGATGCTTAGGTGTGATGCAGTATGATCAAATAGGTCATCGATTTACGAAAAAACACAAAAAGTTAAAATATGGAGATAAGCGGTTTCTGTCCGACAGTCAGCAGCAATGACATGTTGGTGTCCATTTCCTCTCCAATGCTCACTTAACGCCTCTGTCTTTACATCCTGTCTTCAGCGTCTGATTGGCATGAACATGCCGCTGAACAGCGACGGCACGGTCACCTTCAATGCCACGCTGTTTGCTCTGGTCAGAACTGCCCTCAAGATCAAAACGGAAGGTATGCCTCTTCATTACCTGATGATGTTACATGATTTCTCGTGCACTTATACGGATTGTGCTTCATGTTGAGGTGATGATGATAATACAATGTTTGATGTCTCTATCAAGGTAACTTTGAGCAGGCCAATGAGGAGCTAAGAGCCATTATAAAGAAGATTTGGAAGCGCACCAGCATGAAACTGCTAGACCAGGTCATTCCTCCGATGGGAGGTGAGTCATACCACCATGAAACGGCTAGACCAGGTCATTCCTCCGATGGGAGGGATTTACCTGTACAGGCGTGTATGTCTATTTCTGACCGACATCAATGTCCCTTGTTTGCGTTTGACCACAGATGATGAGGTGACGGTGGGAAAGTTCTACGCCACTTTCCTGATCCAGGAATATTTCCGTAAGTTTATCCAGCGCCAGGAGGAGTACTACGGTTACCGGCCCAAGGGGAAGACCGAAGGTTCAGAGATCCAGGTGTGTAAAATGTGTAATCTGCATGATTACCTCTATTCCATCAACCAGTGGTGGAAATAGTATTCAGTATTCACATTTTATCCTTAAGTAAAAGCAACAATACTGCAATGTAGAAATACATTTGAAATGTTTTCAAATGTATAAATTGTATATAAATCGACCAGGAATAGTCCCATTGAGATTAAATCTCTCATTCGCAAGGGAGTCAAAACAGCAGAACAATGTTTCGCAAAAAATGACACAACATAAAACATCAAATCTAAAGAACACAAGTTCTCTGGAAGTTGTTCAGATTGAAGTCACATATTTCCTTATACAGCAGCACTCGATTTCTTACTGTTATGTTCTAGCACTTTTCTTTTTTACATCCATTATTCTCAACCATATCTTTTTCGTTCCTCTTCCTTGTTGATATGCATTGTGGTCCTCCCCTCACATCACGTCCACCAAGGCTGGTCTGAGGAGCATTGAGGACGAGCCTGAGGCAGCAGAGATGCACAGAGCCATCTCAGGAGACCTGCAGAATGATGAAGAGATGGACAAAGCTATGGACGAGGCTGGAGAAGGCATCTACAGAGTGAGTTACCCAATCACACGTGTTTTATCATGTGGTTTTAAAACTTCTTCGTGTTAAAGACGAATTCCGGACAAGCAGTTTTAGTTGTAGTCCCGTATCCATGCGTCACTGGAAAAAACAAAAAACACGCCGAGTGCTCCATACCCATTTAGCGGATTTACCCTCCGCTAGATTACGCTAGATCTCTTCAATCGCGCAAAAATGTTTTTGTGGGGTGCATACTTAGTTTAGACTAGTCATTGGTTAGACATGGGTTAGGTTTAGGTGTGCTATCAATAGAATTCAGTAAAAAACGGCTAGGGCGGAATTCTCCTTTAAGGACCTTAATATACTTAATGATTTTGGGTGTGTTTTTTGTTTCTTTATTAATGCACTGCGTTGCAATATCCAAATTGATGCACTGCGTTGCAATATCCAAATTGATATGTTCTTGGCTGCGCAACCCCCATCTGAAAACAGCCCCTGAATCACTAGCAGATCACTAGCCTCACATTCAGGGTCTGGTGACGCTGTAGAAGGTGTGTTTTTCTCTGTTGAAGATCTACACCAATTGCCAAAGAGTCAAACTTTGGCCATGCCCCCCTCTCAAAAAACAACTGCGACTGAATAATGGAGTGAAACGAAATATCAGGCTGTGTGTTGTTAAAATGTTTCAAAAAGTGCTCAACATTTTTAAAGATCTTTTGAAAATAGCAGATCTACAAGCTAACAACGCGGCTCATCGCGGTGAATTGTGAGATTGTAGATAGGCTATTTTCTCTGCAGTGGCCTTTGGCTTGTTGGTGTTTTTTTTACTTTGTTAAAAAAAACAACAACAACATTGTCAATAAAAATACTCAATTCAATGTACTTTTCTGTGTGCTTTTCATTGGTAGCGTACCCACGGCCTGTTTGGCAACCAGATGGATTCCTTCTCCTCTGAGCCGGCTGGCGTTCAGCAGCCACAGGCCACCAGCCAGCGGCCGCTCCAGTTCTCTGAGAGCCAGCCTGACCACACCAGAGACTCCTTCTTCTCCAACACCAACAACAACGCCCTGCACTTCGCTGAGTGAGCACCCATTCTCCTTCCTACCTGCCTACAAACTGTGTCTAAGCCTATAAGTGGTTCTTCAAACTTTGTCATGTCATGGACCCACAGAGTATTGTGTATGATGTAGATCTGCTATTTTCAAATTGTATATAATATAAAGTGGTTAAAGTGGTTAAGGACCCCTGGGGGTCCACAGACGCCCAGGGGACTATGAGATAGCACTGGTCTAAGCTACAGTAGCTAACTTCTACTAAGGCCTATAGCTGCTACTTAAAGGGCCTTTCAAACGGGAAGCGAGGAACACAGGCGTTGTTGCCTGGATCAACGACAGGTCTGCTCCAGGTCTGCAACAACGCAGGCCCTTACGAGTTCACTTGTGTTTTTATTGAATATAGGCTAGTAAAAGCATCTTCTAAGATCTTAACTGTACGTGTTGTAAATTCATTTAAATAGTGCTTTCGCTGTTTGTGTCTGACTTGGTGACAATGCTTGTTTCAGGTTTACATTTGAGAGGGAAGGCAGTGCTGAGGACCTCTATAACCCCAGAGAGTTTGTACAGCCAGGTGGGTGTCCAGAAATCTGCTGATCATTATGATTGGCCAGAAAAACAGTTGGACAGACACATTCTCTCTGCTGTTAGGGATGCTTCATATGAATGATTGAATGAATAAACTGTATATGTTTTTCTCTGCTCACCCCTGTCCAAGTTAAAAAAAAACATTAACATTACATTTACTCTGGCTATGGCTAAGAACAGCTAGGTCTTGCCTGGGGTTTAAATGAGCAGTGCTGTCACTTTGATTTATTTCTTGTATCAAAGGTGGGAGTATTTGTTATATGCTCCTTTATCTTATTTTAATTGTAGTCTCCATCTCTTTTTAAATGCTCTGTTGCACTATATGATTGTATTTTGTTTTTATTCTGTGAAGCACTTTGAGTTGCCTTGGTGTATGGAAGGTGCTGTATAATTAAAGTTGCCTTGCCTTGCCTTTAGATGAGAGACGCTTCTCCAACTTCAGGGCGAGGACAGACATCACACAGGTAAGGGCTTCAAACAAGCTGACTCGTCTAAAATTCAATCTTCAACGTTGACCATTAAAAATGGCCTCGTTCAGACCAAAGACGTGACGAGACGAAAACTTAAGCATTAGATTGTTAATTCTGTCTGAATGTCTCCTTTTTAACTCACAGTTCCCCTATGACCCTAACTACGGCGACAGTCTGTGTCAGTGTACCCATGCTGTTGATGGCCTGCCCGCTGCTGACCAGCTCGTCCAAGAGGTAAGACAGGAGTAACAGTGACCTCCTCACCTCACCAAGACTTTCCTTAATATTCAGTAACACCACAATTATCCCCCTCTGTTGGCAGGCAATGTCCTGAGGCACTGTAATCTCTCATAAACATACAGTATGCACATCATACTATAATTAAGCCAGTCTGTCTGTGTGTCAGAAACACTCACATAGCTCCACACTGCCTGCACCAAATCACTCCCACTTTTCACACATAATTAGTCTGGCAGTGCAACATTTGGTATATAGTATTTTTTATTGGCCTAAAATATTGTCTATATACTGTACAAACATTCATGAATCCACTGACCGGCTGTCGGTATTGAGCATTTTCTTTTAAAGGGGTTTATATTTGACCCTACCATTAACATCCTATACAAGGCAAAAATGTCAAACTTTCCTTATGCTTTAAGTAGCATTAGTTTTGCACAAAAAAAACACTGCTTGTGCTAAAAACGTCCATAGCCGTCATCACAAAATGTGATGAGGTCAGCACATTTTGGGCACATTTGGGCAAGTGGCTATGGCCGTTTTTAGCTCAAGGGGTGTTTTTGTGTAAAACTAATGCTTGGAATGGATTCAGAATCATGTTAGTTTGACATGTCACATGCTTAAGCCCTTTATACTTTATTGTATGATGCACAGCAAAAATAGCTGTTCTACAAGCTCACATCGTGACAAGTGACATACCCGAAATGGGGACAACAGCTTGAAAGTGATTACGCCATTACACAACATGCACACGCTAAAAAAAGAAAGATGTCAATCCGTACTATGTCTCCCCTGCAGGCTCTAATAGAGGGCGGTCTGAATACTCTGGCCGGAGACCCAGGCTTTGTGTCGGCGACCAAGAGGGAGATGTCTGAGGCCTTGCACCTCCCTGTGGCCGAGATGGAGGGCATGGCTCAGGGTATCCTCAATGGCCGCACCACCAAGAAGAGACGCCCTGTCCCTGTCCTGCCCTGCGTCCCCCCGTCCCCTACCCCGTCCTCTACCCCGTCCTCCGCGTCCGTAGTGAATGAGCGAGAGCGAAGCCGGACGGACCCCGATGTGAAGAGGAAGACCCGTCCTATCCCTGTTCCCCCCACTGCCCCTGTCAGATCCGCACGGAAGCAGCACACCAAGGCAGACTCCCATGTTTAGAACCCGTCACTTGAATTCACACGGTTCTTTTACTGTTGACCAGGCTGTGTAGGTGGTCGCCTCCTCACCTCACCTCACCCTGCGTTACCAAAGTCGTTGTCGTTGCAACACATTACACCTGCTAACGTGGCCTCAAGGCCCAACAGGCAGGTTGGACTCATGTTTAACATGTCACTGTGAGTGTGATTGAAACATATGGAAAGCTAGCCATGGAGAAAAAACATATCTGGTGATCCACTTCTCTTTACCGCTCTCAGATTCATTGCAACAAATAAAAACGACAACTTATCTCAGCACCCGGGTTGATGAACCTCTTTTTTTAAATTGCTTGCTGAGGTAATCCATTCCATAGAGTGGTTAAACAACCATGCAGTCTATTGAGTGTCTTACTGAAGGTTGGTGTAGGTGGGATGATGTGCTTGGGCACTAAAGTGACTGGTAGAGAATAGTGTGCACTCACTATTGTGGTGCTGCACCAGCCAGGTCTCCATTTTGGGTATCTTGTGACTGAGTGTCTCTGCATCAAGGCCCATATAACTGAATTTTTTATTTATTTTCAGTTCCCTCTTTTAGAATGGAACCTGGTTATAATTTCACAGAAAAGGCGTCATAGTTTATTTTCATGTTCTGGCAGTGTCATCTGATTCTTTCATTTGAAGGCAAGGACTTGCTTACCTTTGTGTTGTCTAATTGAGATTTATTGACAGTTTCCTCCACCACTGCTCTTGTAAGCAGTTGGTGTCAGCACGTTTTAATAGGAAACCAACTTTTTTTTAAATGTATGGGACAGAAGAGACATTTTAGTTCACATTTTTCCCCTCTGTGACTTATTTTGTATTTGATGTATTTAGGCTTTTGTTTAATTTATTGATTGAAGTCAAGTTGTCATACTAGGCTTGAAATCATTCTACTGCTGTAGTTTTTTATATCTGTGTGCTTTATTCAACAATAAATCACAGTAAAATGTAAGGTTAGATTAGATTGCATTTGGTTTCAACCATGCAAAGAATGCATACATCTTCAGCATACCTGGAGTATGGTGGAATACGTTTCAAATCCCTCTTTTCATTGGAGCATAGTAACTGTTTTTATTCAGTAGGCAACCGCTTGAACATAAATTGATGCAATAATGCACTTTTGTGTCTTTGTAAGGGCTTTTTATGTCACTCTTAACAGGTCTTAAATAACATTTTTCTTACTTTGTGATCATCGTCTTTGCCTGTGCTTCTTCTCTCCTACAATATGTTAAATCGGTTTTTAATTATACATTTTTTGGGCAGGGCAAGTAGTTTGTGGGTGCACATTATAGCTTGTCCTGCCATCACACATCATCTTCACCCTCGAAATTGTTCTGTCCTGTTTTATGTCTAAATGGTGCTCTCACCCTTGACAAAAGAAATAAACACCCAAAACATCCGCTGTGTAAATTGGCTTATTTTCTGCAAGCAAACAGAAGGACGTACGGACAATGAACATCTGATGATAACATCATTTGGTGTGGGGAAAGCCTTGGCACAACAGGTGAGTGTGTGTCAGCTGACGAATGATTATAGTATGGAGTATGGGTCACCATAAAAGTCCAGAATGAGACTTGGTGAAAGATATGAGAATCATTTCTGAAGCTATTCTGATGCTAACCTCTAGACATTATTACTGTGTGAAATCTGAGAGCCTTAAGTATATAAATAACCCTGCATGTCATAAGTTACATGCACTCCCGAATATGGAATGTAAACTGGTGCACCACACGGCCACACAGACATTTTCTATGACAGCAAACTGCTCTACAGTAGTGAACTAGAAAAAGTGCCCTTCTGGGCACAGGTCTCCACCAGGAGGATAAGAGTGTGTGTGTGTGATGCTTGGCAAAATGTTTAGGAGCAATATAAACGTGTGTGTGTGTGTGTGTGTGACGTGGCTTGGCCTGTTGTAGCGCCACCATGAGGCTGATTTGAAAACTGTCAAGTGGCATTTCTTCCAAAGCCTAGTGGGAATATGCATGCACAGTTTCACCACAATCGGACGCTGCGTTTAGTAGTTGTGGCGATTTGTACAAAACAGGTACAAGGCGGGCTACTCCTGAAAAGTTTAGAAGCCAATTGTAGCCAACTAGAATTTCGCCGCCCTTTCGCGGCTCATCCTAGTTCCGTTGCAGCGCAATGGGAAGAAGGAAATTGCGAGATTTGACAGACTCCACTTCATGTTTCAGCTGTGTTTTTAAACCCAGTATTGTGCCCTTCACATGTATTAACGGATGGGTATTATTATTATTTGTTGTATTTTATTTTCACATCAAAGCAAATTAAATTAAATTAAAATAAGCACACATGAAACTGCTTTTTACTGTTTTTGTTTACTTACAATAAGTTACTGTTTTTGGAAACCAAAAGATGTTGAGAATGGAGCAGAACATACTGTAGTATATTTTTGTGGGGACCTTGACTGCATTATAGTAGGCCTACAATCTTTTGGATTGCAGTGACCCCACATTGTTTCTTCGGGAACAATATTTGTAGTTACAATGAGGGCTACATGAGCCGAAGGGAGAGAAACACGTCGCCTCTCTCCAGTCCGTGCGTATGCTGCTGCTGGTGGCTGAATAACAACGGATCGCATCGCTGACTGACATAAACGCACAGTTACAATTCAGAGGCACTTCAATAAGAAAACTCAACTAATAACGCTTGTGTGTGTTAATCTGCCCGATGCTGACGTTAGTATATAATGTTTAGATTGTTTTCCTCTTGTACATGCGTTTGTGGGCACAGTGGCAGGGGGTGAAAAGCCGATTTGTCCCATGGTGTGCACTGCGCAACTGTGCAGTGTAAAACATGCTGAAATCAAACACACACACACACACACACACACACACACACACACACACACACACACACACACACACACACACACACACACAGTCACTCAGTCACAAATCCTCCACAGTGTGATTACGTGTCTGCAGTGACACTGATGCGAGGTTACAATGAGTCCGTGGTGTGGTGAGACTGGGAAAGGAATAATGCGCGGAAGAGCTTGGCATCCGACTGCGCGCGTTGTGTCGATGAGATGGGCGCGTTGGGAAATACCGCACCGAAGCACACTCGCCTATTAGTTTGCATTGCATTTGCACAGTGCGCTCAGTGCGATATTTACGAACGTGGCCGTTGTGTGTGTGTGGGTGTGTGTGTGTGGCTGGCTGGCCTGTGTTTTGCTGCGTGGGGATCGCCATGTGAGGGGGCTAGCCAATAAGGGCCCGGTGTTGCATGTGGAGAATTGTGTAGGTTAGTGTGTGTGGTGTAGCCGAACGGGGTGGTGAGAACATGAGGGGGATGTAGCACAGCAATCGGTGACCCCTACATTAAGCTGTGTTGCTCCCAGCATGCAGTGCAAATGCGTGTTGTAGCAACCGTAGCCAATGGGAAAACAGGATGCAGTGTTGCCAGGTCCGCGAATTGTAAGCGAGTTGTAAGTAGCGTGTTGAATGGCATTTTTTCTGGGCTTGTTTTCATAGACCTGGCAACAAATTAGGCGGGGGTGTCGGTGCTTGTGGCGTGTTTGTGTTTATTATTGATAGTGATATTGTTTGTGAGTCTGGACGGGAGGCGGCTTTAGTGGCAGTGCAATGACAATTTTTACGCGGGTGATGTTGAGTGTGGGCGTGCTGCGCGACATGAGGAGATAGCGGAGGGTCGACGCGGAGGGTAAGTCTGTGACGTGTTAGTGTGTGTAGTGGGTTGTTGCAGTGTGTGTTGCAGTGTGTCAGTGACGTAGTAGCTGGTGCCTTTTGTTCCTGGGTGGGAACAGCGTTTTGGGCACACCTTTTCAATTGTATAATAGATGAGGGTGGATTATGAGAAATCAAACAAACCCGTCTTGATCACAAAGAAAAGACCAAACCACGATGTGCTCACCAATAGTTTGTCAAACCTTATGAGAACATTATTTTTTTTACTTATAAGCAAACAAATACAAATCAGTTTTTGATACAGAAAAAATAAACACAAACTCATGTTCAAAAATAGTCAATCTGCAAGCTTGTAGTTTGTCTATTTATTTATTTTTTAATTAAACTGCCGGACAACTCTCCCACTGGATCAGAAACCGAAAACTCAGAGGGGAGTCTTGAGGAATAGTCTCTTACAATATAGCTGAGTGAAGATTCTTATAGATATACAGAGAAAGGAATATCCGCACTCTCGAGTAGTTTCTTATGAACTTGGTTTATTGAGCAAACACAGAAGCAGCAGTCTATCTAGAGAAACAGACGCGTTTCGGCACGTCTGCCTTCCTCAGCGTTTGAAACGCTAACTGTTCTCTGTATTATTTCAACCACCCACATTATAGGGGAGCTAGTTCAAATGTCGAGACATATGAGCTGCATAATTGCATATACCGTCAAATAATGGCCCAAGTATGTATTGGTCGTGCTCTAATGTAAACCTAGCCAATGCGATCTTACCAAAGTTGACAGCATTCCTTGCTTGTATTCAGGGCAGAGAGGACTTCAGAGAATGCTACATCTTATGCTTAATGTAGCACAACCATATCCATTGTACAACCTCTCAGCGAGTCTCGAATTGATGTGTGCTTGTAGATCGGATATTTTCACACGACAAAGTATAAATGATAGGCTGACACTGAATTTTCATGGGTGTGGCTAGCGATTCAGGGGCTGGAGCCAGGCTATATACATGAGGCTTAACAGGGAATTTTGGAAAGGGTCAGATCCATGTCCCTTTATGGGGAAATTATGTTCATGTCTTAAATGACCTTAAATCAATGATCATGTTTAGTGTCTTATATTATTCCACCTGCCAGTTACAGTAAATCATGTTATTACATTAGAGTACATGTTTTAAGTTTAGAACATGAACTTGTTTGTGGTTGTTTTCTCTTAGGAAAACTAGTTTGACATCTTAAGCAATAACACGTAGTTTTGATCACGTATTGATTGTACAATGTATACGTCATCAGTTTACTGTCATGTCAACTTCAAGTAGTTTGAAACGTCTCCATCTGAATTCTCTCATTGTTGATGTAGTTAGCCTTTATTCCCAGGGTTGGGGTGTGTGTGTGTGTGTGTGTGTGTGTGTGTGTGTGTGTGTGTGTGTGTGTGTGTGTGTGTGTGTGTGTGTGTGTGTGAAAGATTATGTATTGTTAAACTTAATATTTATTTAATAGGGTTGGGAATTTCACACCAAGGAACATAATTATGGACCCTCTTACAGTGTAGATCCAAATCCAACCCGATTAGGGAGGAATAAAGAAGTAATGGAAGGGTTAAGGGTGTAAATTTGTTTTTGTGCGTGTTTTTTTATTTTTATTTTTTCATTTTTCAGGATTTGTTCTGCATTTACTTTAGGTATTCATCTTGTTTAATTGTGTACAATGTATCAGTTATCATGTATGTATGTGCAGTCTTTGAAATGAAAATCTTTGCCATGACTCTTTCTTGGTGGAATTGTTATTGAAACATCTATACAATCCCATTTGTTTAGTGAATCTTATGAAGAATTATTTCGTTAAGCAACACAATTGTCCAAAGTCTAAATTAGCCCTGAATTTTTATACTTTGTGTGCTAAAAATTGCTCAATCTGCTATTTTTGGCATGCAACAAGAAAGTATAAATTTAGCGTTGGACCTGCAAGTTTGTATATAGTCTTTTCTCTGAACATCCACTTAAAATGGTGGCTTTCTGGATACAGGTTTTAATGGTCTAAGAGGTTTATTTTAAAATATATTACATGTAACCTGTTGAAAATGTTCAAGTAATAGTTTTACTGTTTGTTTTTGGCCTCTGATTTAATGTACTTTTCAATGGTGGCTCAGCTAATTGACATTGATTGCTTTGCTTCATGTGAGATGTTTATTTTGATATTTCCGTAAGTTGAAAACAGCCTTTTTTTCCCATGCAGGACAAATGCAGTGCCTTATGGAGGTGGAGGAACTTGGGGAAGGGGTCTCTCTCCTTATGGAGGTGGAGGAACTTGGGGAAGGGGTCTCTCTCCTTATGGAGGTGGAGGAACTTGGGGAAGGGGTCTCTCTCCTTATGGAGGTGGAGGAACTTGGGGAAGGGGTCTCTCTCCTTATGGAGGTGGAGGAACTTGGGGAAGGGAAGGGGTCTCTCTTGATCTGGGTGGGTTTGTTTCCATTGTGTTTAGCTTCACGGTGATGTTGACCCAAGGTTGGATTCAATGTCTAATGAGTTTCCATGTGATGTGTGCTATTATTTAACCACTTGACTGCGCAAAAAAAAAAGTTTTCTTTAAAAAAAATCTGATCTACAAGCTCACAATCATGTCTGTCTGCTATGTTCCAACATTATGGAATGTCTATTATTATTTTATTTTTACATGCCCAAAAAGGTTTTTGTGATTAATTCACGCAAAATATGTTTTTCCCCCCAAATTGTTTTGTCATGAGTGCATTCACACCGTGAATTACGCAGCAATGAAGTCACGTCATTTTTATTCGGAACAAGATCGTTTTTTCAACATGAATAAAAAGGCCCCAATCTGAATGAATGAGGCATCAATTATATCTATGAAGAGTTTTTATGCAAAATACTCGCCCAACTACGGATAAGCGGTTGAAGATGGATGGATGGATGGATGGAAAATGTGTGGAGGTACTATCTTGGACTACAGTGCAAAGAGATACTGTCAGGGATTAAATACGAATTAGACTTTTACTTCGGATGCAGGAATATAATTTATTTCAAGTTAATTTGAGATACAGCATTTAGCAATTAGGATACAATATCGTAAATATAGAAAATATGATGAATTCAATATGATTACAATAATCAAATGAAATGGAAACAAATTAAAAAATCACAATTTACAATTTGCCTTAGTTGCTAAATTGCTAATCATTTAATCCTAAATTCAAATTGTTTTTGTTTTGAGAGATCACAGCAATCAGTCACAGTAACCAGTAACATATAGTAACCAGCAAGTAACATATAGTAACCAGCAAGTAACATATAGTAACCAGCAAGTAACATATAGTTAAACCATGTTCCAGTGGTTGTTGGAACATGGAGGAACTCAGCGATAGAAGATCAGCACGGCAGCCTCTGTAATTCGCTTGGATGCACTCCAACCACTGGCGGTCCCATAGCCATCCCAGTCGAAGGAACTGAAGTCACCGCACTGTCTAGGAGCTGCCTCTGGGAAGAATCCTCCTCCACCAATGCAAAACTATCAACATGTAGAAATATGCAACACACACACACACACACACACACACACACACACACACACACACACACACACACACACACACACACACACACAACTGAGTTCAATGTGACAGTAAAGAGTAATAGGCTATGGTACAAAAACAAGAGCTGAGCACCTCCCGTACCTCCCTTTACTAGATAACTAGCGAATACTCACATGTTCAATATTGCAGCCAGTAGGTTTGGATCCAGAGCACATGGCCAAGGCTGCACGTTCAACATTGAATGCTCTGAAGGAGATGTAGCCTGGTGTTAACTCACCTGAAGGAGAACACAATAAATAAATACGACTTTATATTAATATTATAATAGTAATAATACAGTATTAAACATTGAATAGAATAATATATTACACACATGATGCATTTGTATTAGTAGTAGTGGTCATAGTAGTAGTACATGGTTCTTGATTCTGATATGTGAGATATAACCAGATGGCATACTTGAATAACTTGATATGACAGCACCAATGCTATACTGTAGGTGGCTCATTTGGAATTATTGGCCAGTAATCTTTTCATCATTTGTGGCAACTATTTGTATTTGCTTGTATCTCCCTCTGTCTCTTTCTCTGTCTTGCTTTCTTTCTAGCTCTCTCTATGTCTAGATGCTGGACCAGGTGAACATCAGCAGAGTGAAGAGTACAGCATGCACACTAAAAACGAAGTTATGTGCAACTTTATTATTGGACATTTATATATGTGGATGATCTTTGTCTGATAAAGATTCATAATTCATATAGGAGCGAATGGTTGTTCTAATTATAATGAAAGTGAACAGGAGTTTGTACTAGTGTGCGGGCTCTTAATTGTCTTTTCTCAGCCATTTATATTTTTATGTTCCATCATCTACATCTACAAAACTTACGTCTCGCATTGGGCCCATAAAAGTTGCTTACGGTGTCATCATTCCCAAAGTCGTATGTAATAGGGATGGATGGTCCATTGTCACTTTTGCAACTCCCTGCAGCATATTTTACTGGGTACCGCTTAAGAATGGGAAGAAAAGGGGGTTGAATAATGGTGCATTTATATAGCGCCTTTATCCAAGGCGCTTTACAGAGATTGTGCATTACATTCACCCATTCACACACACATGCATACACCGATGGCAGCGGAAACCATGCAAGGTACCAACCAGCACATCAGGAGCAATTAGGGGTTCAGTGTCTTGCTCAAGGACACTTCGACAGTAACTCTGGAGGAGCCCGGGTTCGAACTGGCAACCTCACGGTTATCCCAGCCACTCTACCCCTGAGCCGCCGCCACCCCGAATAAGTATCAGATACGGTAAATAGTTATACACTGTTTTAGCTTACATACCTTATTTATGTTTTAAAACATAAATACTAAAATGTCTTATTAATCTTGTACAATTAATAGTTATTAAAACAAAGGTTTGAAGCGGTAAGATGTTATTCTGATAGGAGCACTTCAGCTACAGTACATATGCTGATGTAGTTGCAATGTGACACAATTCAGCCGATCTTACTTGGAAAAGGTTGAAGAGGTTCCCATCAAACCCACTCAAGAACTGATTGGTGGTGTGGTATCGTAGGATAGCGGCGGTCCTCCAGTCTCTCACTGGAGTGATGTTGGGAACGTGCCACACTGCTACATCCCCTGCCTCGATTTCAGAGTAGCCAGGATTCTGTCAAAGAAATATTGGGTGAACAATGCATGAAATGAAAAATCTAAAATTCAATGTAGTTGCTACAGCGGTTAGAACGGCCGCTAACATACGCCCAGTGCTTTGGAAACAAAACAATCCTAATATGAAGAACCGCCCTATAAGGATATATATATATTTACTATATCATTATATCCATTCACCCATCATGTACAGAAGATATAGTAGCCTAGCATCTAAATTCAATGTACAAACCTGCTTTGGAAACAAATCATTATCACTGTCCTAATATGCAGGATATTGGATAGGTTCTGAGTGAGTTTTATTTTTTCCTATATTGGTTTCATTCACCCAGTTTTAGCACAAAAAAACTGTTTGAAGTATCTAGTTGAGCGAAACATTTAGTGAGTTCATGAGTAAGGTTGAACTGTGGGAATTACACAGACAGTCAAATTAAAGCAATGCTCCCATTCTCTTCTTTCAACTGCACACCAGCCATTAATACTGAGCCATTAATATCGAGGATCAGTCGAAAAGCGACCTACTGTACCTTGAAATCATCAGAGGTAGCTCCCCCTGCTGTTCCGAATGTGTTTCTGTTGGCCCAGTTGCCATCACCGCCTGGCAGGTTGGCATTGCTGCCCTGCTCTGAGGTCCAGCGGTCACCAGATGTACATTTACCATTCATGTTGTTCTCATGAACACTTGCGACCAACGTCCAGCCACCACCTGCAGTTGTCATGTCACAGAAAGTCTGGTATTCCCCACCATCAGCAGTAGTAAGGCGGTAAATGCCATCTGAAGGGTAGAAAATGAACAAACACGAGGCAAATATAAGTCAACCCAAAGTTAGAAGAAGAGAGAATAGAAATAGAAAGGCAGCAGTGAAGCTGCTGTGTCCTCCTATGAATTAATCACTATAGAAATAGAAAGGCAGCAGTGAAGCTGCTGTGTCCTCCTATGAATTAATCACTATAGAAATAGAAAGGCAGCAGTGAAGCTGCTGTGTCCTCCTATGAATTAATCACTATAGAAATAGAAAGGCAGCAGTGAAGCTGCTGTGTTCTATGAATTAATCACTATAGAAATAGAAAGGCAGCAGTGAAGCTGCTGTGTTCTATGAATTAATCACTATAGAAATAGAAAGGCAGCAGTGAAGCTGCTGTGTTCTATGAATTAATCACTATAGAAATAGAAAGGCAGCAGTGAAGCTGCTGTGTTCTATGAATTAATCACTATAGAAATAGAAAGGCAGCAGTGAAGCTGCTGTGTTCTATGAATTAATCACTATAGAAATAGAAAGGCAGCAGTGAAGCTGCTGTGTCCTCCTATGAATTAATTACTATAGAAATAGAAAGGCAGAAGTGAAGCTGCTGTGTCCTC